>NW_016107652.1:1800829-1843818 GCF_001604975.1 Cebus imitator | reverse complement strand
TTTGAGATGAAGGCTTGCACTGTCAACTGGGCTGGAGTGCAATGGCACCATCTCAGCTCACTACAACCTCTGCCTCCTGGTTTCAAGCGATTCTCCTGCCTCAGCCTCCTGAGTAGCTGGGATTACAGCCACCAGCCACCATGCCTGGATTTTTGTATTTTTAGTAGAGACGGCTTTCATGTGTTGGCCAGGCTGGTCTCGAACTCCTGACCTCATGATCCACCCACCTCGGCCTCCCAAAGTGCTGGGATTATACGCATGAGCCACCACGCCTGGCCATTTATGGCTATTTTTATGCTACAACAGCAGCACTAATTGTGACTAAGACTATATGGTTTACAGAATGTCCCTTTATAGGAAAACTTTGCTAACCCTTTTTTTTTTTTGAGACTATTTTAAATTATCCTCATTTTACACAGGCGATAACATCTCAGAGAGATGACGTCTTCTTGAACACAAAAGTGATAAATTAAAAACCATGTTTTTACTATCTAGGTGAATTTGACTATAGAAGACATGTATAGATTAGTTACCAAAACAACAAAAAAAAATGGAACTGGGCAGTCTAAGCAGAGAAAACATCATATTTGATGAAATCAAAGAACACTGAGAATGGAGAAACTCTAGATGGTTTATTTTGGCTTCTATGTTTTAGAAATAAGAGAAGCCCAGCATATGTGACTGGAACAGAAGGCAGGAGCGAGCTATAAATAAAGGGCTCTATTACTACGCTAATGTGTTTGGCCTACATGCTTTATATAGGCGGGCGACATGGTCAGATCTATATGTTAGGAGTATCAATTTAGTAACATTATGAGAGATGAAATGGAATCAGGCTACTCTAGAAGCAGTCTGGTTATGTAAAGCAGGGTTCCCCTACCCCCAGGCTATGGACCAGTATTTGATGGTGACCTGTTAGGAACTGGACCCACAGCACAAGGTTAGTGGGGACCAAGCGAGAATTACCCCCTGAGCTCTGCCTCCTGTCAGATCAGCAGTGGCACTAGATTCCCACGGAAGCATGAACCCTATTGTGAACTGGGCAGGCGAGGGATCTAGGTCGCACGTGCCTTATGAAAATATAACTAGTGCCTGATGATCTGAGGTGGAATTGTTTCATCCTGACACCACCCATCCCTCACCCATCTGTAGGAAAACTGTCTTCCATGAAACCAGTCCCTGGTACCAAAAAGGTTGAAGGCCATTTATCCAAAAGATATTAGCAATAAATAATTAGATAGTAGTGGTTGTGGTAAGAAAAAGCCAGAGACTGCATGAATTGAAAGGAAGGGCATGGCAGATTGATTTAGGATTGGCTAAAGATGAGCATAACTGAAGAGGGCAGAAATGCTCATACAGAACTTGCCCACTATCCTGTCCCTGGGGACTGGAATGAATTTTCTTTTTTTCTACTGGGTCCTGCCATGGCTTCTGCAAATGCAGCTGCTATATCACTAGGGATCCTGGCAAGTTCTTAAATGCAGGCAAATGCAACTCCTTCTAGCTAAGTATTTATCTGTCTCCATCCACTAAGAATCTAGTGAAATCTTGATTTTCTGTCCTTAGATTTACTTATGTCTTAAGATCAGTGTACAAGATAACAAAACATTGTGACTCTTTAATGGATGGCTCACGTCAGCCCACAGGATACCTCCTCTGTCCAGCTAGGCCGTTTCTTTTTCAGGAGCTAGCCAGTTCATTGTTCATCCGTTAATTTCTCGGCTTAAAGTCAGAAAACTTCTATAGGTTTAATACTTGTGTGGATCATAAAAAACTAGTAACAAGTTACCAGTTTGATAACTTAGTAAATTTTCTCTTAGTGTAGGAACAATTTGGGACATAACTTCTTCTTCTTCTTCTTTATTTTTATTTGAGAAGGAGTGCTCTGTCACCCAGTCTAAAGTGCAATGATGTGATCTTGGATCACTGCAACCTCCAGCCTCCGCCTCCTGGGTTGGGGCAATTCTCCTGCCTCAGCCTCCTGAGTAGCTGGGATTATAGGCACCCACCACCACGCCCAGCTAATGTTTTTGTCTTTTTAGTAGAGACAGAGTTTCACCATGTTGGCCAGGCTGGTCTCGAACTCCTGACCTCGTGATCCACCTGCCTTAGCCCCCCAAAGTGCCTGGATTACAGGCATGAGCCATCGTGCCCAGCCCTGGAACATAACTTCAATTGCCCTTTGATATATTAGTGAAGCCTAACATTTTAATACTTTGTCACAACAACTTAAAACAGGGGTTCTTAACCCCTAGACCATAGACCTGTATGAGTCTGTGGCCCGTTGGGAACCAGGACACACAGCAGAGGTGAGTGGCAGGTGGGTGAGTGAAGCTTCCTCTGTATTCACAGCTGGTTCCCCATGGCCAGCATTACCGGTGCACTCTACCTCCTTTCATATCAGTGACAGCATTAGAGTCTCAAAGGTTCACAAACCTATTGTGACCTGTGCATGCCGGGGATCTAGTTTGCCGGCTCCTTATGAGAATCTAATGATTGATGATCTGTCATGTCTTCCATCTCCGCCAGATGAGACCATCTAGTTGCAGGAAAAAAGCTCAGGACTCCCACTGATTCTGCATTATAATGAGCTGTATAATTATTTCATTATATATTGCAATGTAGTAATAATAATAATAATGAGAATAATCAAGTACATAATAAATGTAATGTGCTTGAATCATCCTGAAACCATCTCTCCTGCAATCTTGGTCTCCGGAAAAATTGTCTTTAATGAAACTAATACCCAGTGTCAAAGAGGCTGGGGACTGCTGACTTAAAGCAATAACAAAGAAATATAGTTTCAGCCAGAAGAATATGAAAATAAATATATTTTCAGAAATATATTACAGGGATAGATAACCCTGCAATGTATTTCTATAAATACATTTAAATTACAAGTTAATTTAATCCACAATAATTCTGATACTCATATTTCATGGGTTAAATTTATTATGTTAAAATGATGTTTGATAATATAAGAAATGTTAAAGATGTCATTCTTCCATATTAAGATAAATATCCAGGAAAATCTAATTAAATAGCCTTTTAAATTCAAGAATATATAGGTTTCTTGCTAAAAACCAAGTCTTTGGGCCTTGGCATGGTGGCTTACACCTATAATGCCAGTACTCCGGGAGGCCGAGGTGGGTGGATCATGAGCTCAGGAGCTCGAGACCAACCTGACCAACACGGTGAAACCCCTTCTCTACTAAAAATACAAAAATTAGCTGGGCATGGTGGCACATGCCTGTATCCCAGCTACTCAGGAGGCTGAGGCAAGAGAATCACTTGAACCCAGGAGGTGGACGTTGCAGTATGCCAAGATTGTGCCACTGCACTCCAGCCTAGGCAACAGAGTGAGACTCTGTCTCAAAAAAAACTGCAAAGAAACAATAAAACCCACAAGTATTTGTTTTATGATCTGATACTTAATATATTCTCAATTAAACCAATATTAACTAAATAAAATACATGTCTATTTTTGGAAGTTCTTAAGGCTTGTTAATTTTGTCTTAGCTGTTATACAGAACAAAAAGAAATCTTTTTTTAGGAATGACAAACGTACTAAAGTTTGCAATGAGGCTACATTCTGAATCATCTTACACAATTCCATTTCTAAAATTTAATTGGAATTTGTTGATCTTCCCTTTTAGGCAGTGCCATGTTAAAGCAGGAAGAAGATAGAAAGCTAAGTATAACACTCTACTCTTTCAATGATTGCAAATGCTGCTATTATGTCCTTCAGTGATCTAGAGGAAAATACATTATGTCAATCACATTTGGGAAGGTTCATGGTATATTCTGGTGTAATTAGATTATACTATTGTAATACATAATCTTAATGCAAATTGCTAATGCAGTGCAATTTTAATGCCATCTTCTAATTTTCTACATTACTATAATATTTTTGTCAATAAGAGATTCCAATTATACTTTTGAAGACAGATTCTCCATGGCTAACCTTTTTTTACAAACTTCCACTGATGTAATGGTAATCTAATTGCAAAACTTTGTACTTAAATCATACATGCATGCATGAGTTCCATCTTGCAGTCTGGGAAATAAAAGAAAAAGCATTCTATATGTGTATATATGTATATAAAAGAAACAGGGCAGGAGAGTTTCATAAAATTTTTTCGAAATTTTTCAAGGGTAAGCCAACATTGTACCTGCCATTATTTTGCAAAAAGTATTATAACTTATATCATTCTTCAGAAATTTACATCTGGTATGATGCTGATTCAAGCTCAAGTATAGCTCCTGATGGTGTGGGGTGATAATCTGATTGATTTCCCATAAACATAGTCCTTTCTGCCTGGGCGAGGTGGCTGTAATCCCAGCACTTTGGGAGGTTGAGGCGGATGGATCATGAGGTCAGGAGTTTGAGTTCAGCCTGGCCAACATGCTGAAACCCCATCACTGCTCTAAAACCACAAAAAAATGTTAGCCAGGGGTGGCAGCCAGTGCCTGAATCCCAGTTACTCGGGCAGCTGAGGTAGGAGAATCGTTTGAACACAGGAAGGCGGAAGTTGCAGTGAGCTGAGATTGTGCCACTGCATACCAGCCGGGCAACAAGAGCGAGACTCCCTATCAAAAAAAAAAAAAGGTCCTTTTTTTTTTTTACATAATCTTTATTAGCCATGTGTATTTGTTCACACACAGACACAGGCACCCACGTATATATACACAACAGAGGAAATAAGACAAAATTACATAAAAGTATGAAGAGACATGGTATGAACTGACCATAGCTGCCTTTAACAGATTAATTTTTATTTTTTCCTTTCTCCTTCTTTTCCTTGGCCTCCTTCTCGTCTTCCTCATCCTCCTCTTTGTCCTTTTGTTACTGAAACACCAGGGATTCAGTCTAGGTCCTGCTGCTTGCAACACAGAAAGCTAGCCACTGAAACAACTAACTGGGTGCTCAGATGAGGAGATTGGAGGTTAGTCTCAAATCCATCTCCCTGTGTAAAATTAGGGGTTTGTTATAGTAGAGAAGAAATATAACAACTTATAAGGACGGGAACTAGGGAGTGGCAAGGAAGAAATCATAATGAATGAGGGTCCAGCATCTCCGTGTCTGGATACTGTGTGTCATTTTATTATATTACAATTTATTATAATATAGAATGGAATTTGTATTTTAATAAACATTGAATACAAATAAAAATATTTCTCATTTCCCATGTGATCTCCTAATCACTCCATTACGGGAGAAACTATTTCCTACTGAGCACCTTGTTTTATAACTTCCATAGGCGACCACCCTAAAACAGTAGAAGATTTAGTTCACTGATTCCATTACTGTGAAATTTTGCTTACTATGTTGACATAGCAGGAGCTCATAAAGTTTGATCAATGATTTTTTAAAATGCTTATTCTCTTTCTGGACTTTGTATTAAGAGATTTGCTTGCTTTCACTTTTCCATTACTCAAGACGACGCCTCAAGCTTTAATATATTATTCAGCTCTATATATTCAAGTACTTAATATTGCTACTACCATTTCTGTAAATATATAGTTAACTCTCAAGTATTCACTCAAATGTAGAAAGCAGTGGCCCATGCAGTGCAATACTGTAGATCATATTAAAAGTCTGACACAGGAAAATTTTCCATTTATATTTAAATATGTATATTTTGAGGTCTGTACGTGCATGCCAAACAAACAAGCAAATAACATGTAAAGCAATCCACCCTGAGGGGAGGGTAGAAAATTTACTTGATTCTGTTAAGTTTCCCATGATGATCCTATACTCAGCTCATACCTGAGTCTGACTGTAAATAGGACATGAGAGTCTGGGTGCGGTGGCTCATGTCTGTAATCCCAACATTTTAGGAGGCCGACGGGGGTGGATCACCTGAGGTCAGGAGTTTGAGATCAGCCTGAATAACACGGAGAAACCCTGCCTCTACTAAAAATACAAAATTACCTGAGTATGGTGGAGCATGCCTGTAATCCCAGCTACTTGGGGGGCTGAGGCAGGAGAATTGCTTGGACCTGGAAGGGGGAGGTTGCAATGAGCCGAGATCATGCCATTGCACTCCAGCCTGGGCAACAAGAGTGAAATTCCATCTTAAAAAAAAAAAAAAAAAATGAAATGAGCAATTTTCTCTCCATTTCTAATCCCAATATTTTCCCCTTTAAAATATGCCCTAGAGGTATATTTAAATACAGGAAGTAAACAGAAAATCAAGAAATCAAGATGTGGTGACTGCATCTAGTGAGTAAACTAGATATTAATAAATTCAATATTGCAATAGAATTGCTTTGTCAACTTGAAAATAGATAGTGGGTCCGGTTTTCTTAAATGTATAAAATTTACATAGAGAGTTAACAGTACATTTCTGGATTATTCCAATAGGGAAATTGCATGAAAGGTGCTGTATAGCTTTAAAAGCACAGTACACATTGAGTTAAAAGTTAACAAGATTCAATTCTAGAATATAGACTACAGAGAGCCAAAAAACATTCAGATGTATTACACTTCACTATTGCTTTTCCTAAGATGGTTTGCTTCAGTTATGGGTCTACTTGCTGCATCTGTGAAAGTCTGCCAGCAGGGCTCTCCCTTGCATTATCATTTAGAAACAAATGACCTAATTAATTTATTTCCTTAGAATAAAATGTTAACCCTGAAATCCATACCAAAATTAGATGTATTGAATTTCCAAAGCAAATGACTAATACAACTGTCATTTCTTAGGCTCAATTCATTATTAATCTACTAGTTTTATAAATAATTGGGTTATTTAATACTGTATCCTACCTTCTGTCAGTTTAAAAAAAATTAAAATATTAGACTATATACTAAAAACGTTTATAAGTGATTAAATGAACATTAAAGAAACTCCTCATTTTATGTATTCCCTTTTAGGCAAATTCTTATCTTTATCAGAAAATTGATTACTACACTAAGTTGTTGTTTTTATTTTAACAAAGTAATGAGCTTAATAGTTTTGCTTATGGCAAACTGATTAGTCACGGGTATAGATCACTCTGTGATATGTAATAAATTACCTGAGTTGCACATAAGATTAAGCTGAAAATATTATATGAGATTGGGTAAAACTAATATTCATTCAGAGATTGTGAACTTTTTAGTAAAAGATAAACATCCATGTAGGAAGAAATAATCAAATAGTAAAAAAGGTAGTAGTATCTCATTGTGATACTACTTCCTTCTTTATGAGAGCTCTGGATAGATTGTGTGTGTGTGTGTGTGTGTGTGTGTGTGTGTGTGTGTGTATGCGCGCGCGCGTATGTGTGAGATGGAGTCTCTCTCTGTCACCCAGGGTGGAGTGCAGTGGTGAGATCTTGGCTCACTCCAACCTTCACCTCCTGGGTTCAAGCGATTCTCCTGACTAAGCCTCCTGAGTAGCTGGGACTACAGGTGTGTGCCACCATGCCCAGCTAATTTTTGGATTTTTAGTAGAGACAGCATTCCCCATGTTGGGCAGACTGTTCTTGAACTCCTGACCTCAGGTGATCCACATACCTTGGTCTCCCAAAGTGCTGAGATTACAGCATGAGTCACTGCACCCAGCTCTGGTTAGATTTTTAAATCATAGGTTTTATATCAGTTGGGCTTAATTCAAGCTTGCCACGGGTCACTAAGTAGCTGTGTGTCTTTTTTGCATTCACTTAAGTGGTTAAATCCATGGCTATATTTCCCTCATTACAAAGCTTGAGAGCAAATAACATCTAACTGAGAATGAGAATGATTAATTAGACGTGGGTCACGTGTCAGATGCCCCCTCAGTAGTGAGTTTGCTATAGCCTCTGCTTTGATGTGAACTAGTTGATCTAATTTTGATATACTTTAATAAAGCATATACTGGCTTCCATTAATATCAAAGGAGGGGTCTGGATCTTGAATTTTCAAATATAAAAACAACTCTGACATTCCTTTGCAATTTTAAAATCTGAATTCTGCCTTCAATGTTCATGTATCAACTGCTTGCTGAAGATTTACACTTGGACAACAAACAGGTCTTCATTTTGATTTTTTGAGAACAACTGAAGTCTACTTTAGTGTGATTTGCTGAAATCAGCCATTGAAGAAGAAATTTCCAGCAGTTACAAATCATAGTCTAAAAAAAGACTAGAAAAAAAAATGGGGAAATAAAAGAAAAGGAAAGGAAATAGCAGACAAATGAAGAATTAAATTGTACATTAAATTTGCACCACATTAGCACTATGATACATACAGGTACACTCTTTCTAGTTTTTGGAATATAAGAAAGCAATCAATGACATGTTGATACACTTGATCGTGTTGTTGGTTACAGTATCATCATAGATCTAGTCTTGAATTATTATCACACATTACTAATTGAATTGTCACATATATCATCTCAAAAAGTGTAAAATAAATTCTATAAGCAAGACAATTATGAAAATGCACACAGAATTAGAGACAAGAAAGGACAGAATTTTACACAGATACATATAGACAAGAAAGAATCATGCAGATTTGTCATGTTGTTGGTTGTGATTCTCAGTGATGATTCAACAAAGAGGATATAGTGTGTTCAGCTTCAACTATTCTCTAGAGACATAGAAAATGATATCCTAGGCAAACGAAAAAGAGGTAGACTTAATGAACAATGGAATACATGATTATAGGAAACGGTGAACATACAAAATATACTATGGTACAGTATGGTTTTTAGTAGAAAGAATAAAAATGTTTTGGGTAAGTATCTTGAAATTTTAGGTTATAATCATGGAGAATAATATTTTAATTACATAAAATAGCCTTTGGTGAAATTGTTTTACTTTTGTTAAATTGAGTTGCTTGGCCTAAACCTATCTCTGTACTTGTGGAATAAAGATTGGTCCTGATGACCACTGTACACTGTGAGCTATACCCTAACTTGATGTGGAAACAAGTTGTGACCACACTTACAACTATACCCTGGTAATCAAGCAACAGCATTTCAGCCAATCACAGCAGCCAAACCCTCAGCCAATCCGAAGCTGAAATTGCCAAATTCTGTCCAAATAAAGTCAACCATGAACTGCACCAATCAGGTAACCTGTGTATGTAATTTCCTGTTTTCTGGCTATAATAGGGTTTATCACATTGGAGAGGGAGTCATTTTGAACTGTCTTAGGTCTGGAATGCTTCTTGGTTCTAGAATCTATTTCTTGTTCAATAAGCTTTGTTAAATTTAACTGGCCCTACTTTTTTTTTTTAAAAAAACACTTTAAATACTTGACAGGATCTATTATGTATTGAATCAAATTTGTGATGCCTATATACTTATGAACTTTTGCTATGGGAAAAATAATGTTCTTAAGTGATACAATGATATAAATATATTCTACATAAAATATACTAGTAAGAAATGTTAATGCTGTCTTAAATTACATAGATACTTATATTTAAATTTTAATGTTTCTCATGGACATACTTAAATATGTTAGGAAAATTTCAAAATGACTGAATATTATTACAATGTTAAATATTACAGTTTATATACATATCAAAAATAAATATCCTTTGTATATTTAAACCTTATTGTAAAATAAAACAATTTATTGGACTACTTATATTTAATGGGAGATACAGAATAAGAACTTATAGTTTTTCTGATAATAATTTAATTCTAGTAATTTCTGATATAAAGCAGTATATTAATTTTTAATAGTTACTATATTTTACTATTTAAGAGCTGGACATCCAATTTAGTGTCATCAGATCTCTTGAGACTTATCCACTATACTGAGAACAGCACGGGAAAAACCCACAGCCACAATTCAATTGCCTCCCACTAAGTCCCTGCCACAACACGTGGGAATTCAAGATGAGATCCGGGTAGGGACACAGCCAAACCATCCAAGAATTTTGGGCTAGGCGCAGTGGCTCATGCCTGTAATCCAGCACTTTGGGAGGGTGAGGCAGGCAGATCACGAGGTTAGGAGATCAAGACGATCCTGGCTAACATGGTGAAACCCCATCTCTACTAAAAATAGAAAAAATTAGCCAGGTATGGTGACACGTGCCTATAGTCCCAGCTACAAGGAAGGCTGAGGCAGGAGAATCACTTGAACCCAGAAAGTGGAGGTTGCAGTGAGCCGAGATCATGCCACTGCACTCCAGCCTGGGTGACAGAGTGAGACTCTGTCTCAAAAAAAGAATTTTTTTTGGCACATTTTTTAAATTGGGTTTTTCATTTTCTTGCTGCATTTTAAGGGGTGTGTGAGTGTGTGTGTGTGTGTGTGTGTGTGTGTGTGTGTGTGTGTGGTGGAGTACTGTCCTTAATCAGATGAGTTTTGCAAATATTTTCACCAAGGCTGTATTATGTCTATTCATTCTCTTTGCAATGGCGTGGGCAAAGCAGAAATTTTTAATTTTATTACAGTCCACCTTATCAATTATTTCTTTCATGAATCGTGCCTTTGTTGTTATATTTTAAAAACTTGTCACTGCACCCAAGGTCATCTAGATTTTATAATATGCTACTTTTTAGGGGTTTCAGAATTTTGGTTTTTACATTTGAGTCTGTGGTTTACTTTCGGGTTAACATTTATGAATGGTATATGCTTATATATTCATGTTTTCACACGTGGATATCCAGTTGTTCCAGCACTATCTGTTTGTAAAGTCCATCTTCATTCCCTTGTGTTGCAATTGCTTCTTTGTCAAAGAATAGTTCCATTTACTGATGTGGGTCTCCTTCTGAGTTCTCTATTCTGTTCCATTGATCTATTTGTCTGTTTTTCTCCACCAATACCACACTGTATTACTGTAGCTTTATAGTAAGTCTTGAAGTTAAGTAGGCATACTTCTCACTCTTGGTTCTTCTACTTCAGTATTAATTTGGCTATTCAGGGTCATTTTTCTCCTAAATTTTAGGATAAGTTGATTGATATTCATGAAATAACATTGAGATTTTGAGTAAAACATCATTGAAATTACAAATCAACTTAGAGAAAACTGTTTCTATGCACAAACATGGAGTATTTTTCCATTTATTTAATTCTTTGATATTTTTCATCAGTTTTATTTTTTCTTCATATAGATTTTGTGCATATTTTATTAGATTTATACCTAAATACAGTCCAGTGTCACAACGAGAAGGAAACATTTTGTGAAATGCGTCTTTGGGCAATTTAATTATTGTAGTAGCATTACAGAGTGTACTTATAGAAATTAGATGCTACAACCTATTACACATCTAGACTATGTGGTATAGCTTATTGCTCCCAGGCTATAGGCATACACAGTGTGTTAGTATACCAAATGCTCAGGCAATTGTAATATAATGGTAAGTACTTATGTTTCTAAACATAACTAAGCATAGAAAAGATACCCTACAAATACTGTATAAAAGATAAAAAAAAAAAAAAAGTACATCTGTATAGGATACTTACCATGAATAGAGATTGCAGTACTGTAAGTTGCGCAGTGAGTGGTGAGTGATGTGAAGTATTCACTACTGTAGACGTCATAAATACTATACACTTCGTCTATAATAATAAAAATATTTTTGGCTGGGTGTGGTGTCTCATACCTATAATCCCAGCACTTTGGGAGGCCAAGGTGGGAGGATCATGAGGCCAGGAGATCAAGACCATTCTGGCTAACACAGCGAAACCTCGTCTCTACCAAAAATACAAAAAATTGGACAGGCATCATGGCAGGCAAGTGCATGTAGTCCCAGCTATGCAGGAGGCTGAGGCAGGAGGATTGCTTGAACCCAGGAGGCAGAAATTGCAGTGAGCCAAGATTGCGCCACTGAACAGCCTGGGCAACAGAGCGAGACTCCATCTCAAAAAAAAAAAAAAAAAGAAAAAAAAGAAAAAAATTAGTGGTAAATTAAACAGCCTACTATAACATTTTTACTTTATAAAACTGTTCTAGGAAAACACTTTTAATTCTTTTGTAATAACAGTTTCCAAACACAAACACATTGCACAGTTGCACAAAAATATTCTTTCTATGTATCCTTTATAAGGATATATAAATACTTATTCTATAAGATTTTCTAGTCTTTATTTTTTACTTTTTAAAAATTTTTGTAAAAAACGAAGACACAAACATACACAAGGCCAGGGTCATCAATATCATCGTCTTCCACCACCACATTTTGTCCCATTGGAAGGTCTTCAGGGACAATAATGCACATAGAGCTGTTATCTCCTATGACAGCAATGCCTTCTTCTAGAATACCTCCTGAAACAATTGTCTAAGTCTGTTTTACAGTTAATATTTTTTAATAAATAGAATGAGTATACTCTAAAATAATAATTCGAAGTATAATATACTAAATACATAAATAAGTAGCATAGTTTACCACTATTGCTAATTATCATTACAAGTATTACATACTGTACATAATTGCATGTGATAAACTTTTATGAGTGGCAGCATAGTAGGTTTGTTTACACGAGTATCACCACAAACACATGAATAATGAGTTGCACTTGCATGTTAAAAGGTACAAAGTCATGAGGCACTGGGAAATTTTCATCTCTGGTATAATCTTATGGGACCACCATCATATATGTAGATTGTCATTGACCAAAACGTTGGTATGTGTTCCATGACTATTTCAATTTTGAGGACTGCTAATGTGAATGGTAATGTGTTTTTAATTTCCAATTCCACTTGTTCATTGCTGATATACAGGAAGGCAATTGACTTTTCTATATTAACCTTGTAGCCTGCAATCTCATTATAATTCCTTGTTAGTTAAAGAATTTTTTTATTTTTGGTCAATTTTTTCTGGATTTTCTACATAGACAATCATGTCATCTGCAAAACCAGTTTTATTTCTTCCCTTCCAGTCAGTATAGTTTTGCTGTTTGTTGTTGTTGTTTTATTAAATGAGGCAGGACTTTAGTATGCTGTTAGAAAGCAATGGTGAGAAGGAACATTCTAGGCTTGTTTCTGGTTTTTGCCAGACAACTTTGTTTCTCACCACTAAACAGAATGTTAGCTGTAGGTTTTCGTGGATGTTCTTTATGAGCTGAAACAGGTCCCCTCTAGTACTAGTTCACTGAGAGATTATATCATAGATGAGTGTTAAATTATTTTTAATAATACTTCTACACTTATTGACATAATCATGTGATTTTTCTTCTTTAGTCTGTTGATGTTATAGACTACATTAATTTTTGAATGGTGAACTTGCCTTGCATACTTGGGATAAATCCGAGTTGGTCAAAATTTATGTTTTTTAATACATTGTTGATTTTGATTTGCTTATATATGGTTGACAATTTTTGTATCTATCTTCATATGAAATATTAGTCCATAGACATTTTTGTTTTTGCAGTGTCATTGTCTAGTTTTGATATAGTAATGCTGGACACATAGAATAAGTTAAGTGGGACTATTTCCTTTGCATCTGTCTTCTGAAAGACATTGTCAAGAAAAATTGGCTTACTTTCTTCCTTTAATGTTTGGTATAGTTTACCAATGAACTAGTCTATTTCGGAATGTTATTAATTATCAATTCAATTTCATTAATAGATATAGGCCTACTCGCATGCCTTTGTGTGAGCTTTTGCAGTTTGTATCTTTTAAGAAACTGGTGCATTTCATCTACGTTGTTAAATTTGCGATCATAGATTTTGTTACACTATCCTTTCATTATCCTTTAATGTCCATGCGATCTGTAGGGATCCTCTTAAATTTCTGATATTAGTAATATGTGTTCTGGTTTTTTTTCCTTAATTAGCCTGTCTTAAGGCTACTGAAACTTTTAAAGAAGAAACTTATAGTTTTGTTTATCATCTCTATTTTTTTCTTTTCTATTTTATAAGTTTTGGCTTTTGTCTCGAATTTTCATCAATTTTTTTTTCTTATGGTAGTTTTAATTTCCTTCTTTCTTGAGACAAGTCTCACTCTGTCACCCAGGCTGGAGTGCAGTGGCATGATCCAGGCTCATTGCAACCTCCGCCTCCTGGGTTCAAGGAATTTTCCTGCCACAGCCTTAGAGTAACTGGGATTACTCTGGAATTACTCCAGAATAACTGGGATTACTCCAGAGTAACTGCTCATCACTACCCCTGGCAAATTATTTGTATATTTAGTAGAGATAGGGTTTCGCCATGTTGGCCAGGCTGGTCTCAAACTCTTGACTTCAAGTTATCCACTTCCTTGGCCCCCCAAAGTGCTGGGATTACAGGCATAAGCCACTGCACCTTTTTTTTTTTTTTTTTTTTTTTTTTTTTTTAGTTTTCTAAGGTGGAACTGAGATGATAGATTTTAGGCTTATCTTTTTGAACATACACATTTAATTCTATGAAATTGCCTTTAAGAATTGTTGTTGCTGTGTCCCATAAATTTTGGTAAGTTTGATTTCTATTATTGTTAGCTCAAAATACTTCTTAATTTTTTCTTGAGAGTTCTTCTTTGACCCCTGTGTCATTTAGAAGTGTTGTTTAATCTCCAAATATTTCAGAATTTTCCAGCTGTTTTTCTGTTATTGATCTATTTTAGTTCCATTGAAGTATGAGAGCAGACATTATATCATATTTATTTTTTTAAAACTTAAGCCATGTATTATGGCACAGATGTGGTCCATCTTAGTAAATGTTTCATGTAGTCCTGAGAAAAATGTGTCCTGCTCTTGTTTGGTGAAGTAATTGATAGATTTTATTATGTCCACAGTGCTACTGAGATCAACTATGTCCTCATTAAATTTCTTCCTGCTGGATTTATCTACTTGTGCATGAAGGGTGTTGAAATCTCCAAATGAATCAGACTCATCTTTTTCTTTTTGTAGTTCCATGAGGTTTTGCCTCATGTGTTTTGGTGCTCTGTCATTAGGCGCATGCAGGTTAAGAATTGTTACATATTTTTGGTGTATTGACCCCATCATGATTATGCCCCTATTTATCGCTGATTACTTTTCTTTGTCTGAAGTTAATATAGATACTTGTGCTTTACTTTTTGTTTGTAGTAGCATAATTTATTTTGTGTGTGTATATATATATATATATATGTGTGTGTGTGTATATATATATATATATATATTTAATTTTTTTTCCCCAAAGACAGGGTCTTTCTTTGTCACCCAGCTGGAATGCAGTGACATAATCATATCTCACTTCAACCTCAAACTCCTGGACTCAAATAATCCTCCCATCTCAGACCCCTACAGGACACAGCTCCACACCTGGAATTTTTTTTTTTAATTTTTTTTTTGTTTTGTAGAGAAAGGATATCACTATGTTGCCCAAGCTAGTCTTGAACTGCTGGACCGAAATGATCCTCCCACCTCAGCCTCAAGTACTGGGATTACAGGTAGGAGCCACCACATGTAGCCTATCTCTTTGCTTTTAAAGTATAGATTTCTTTATGTTTAAATTAGATTTCTTGTTAGACAGCAAGTATTTGGATCTTGTTTTCTGATCTGCTTTGACAGTTCTGAATTTTAACTGATGCATCTTAACCATTGATGTTTGAAGCAATAGCCAATACAGTTGGATGAATATCTATCATACTTGTTACTGTTTTTTGTTTGTTGGCCTTGTTCTTTGTTCCTATATGTCTTACACTTTTTCCTGCCATTGTGGTTTTGATTTAACATTAATTAAATTAATTAAATTATACATGATTTTATGTTTTTTCTTTAGCATATTAATTTTCACTGTTTTAAAAAGTTTTTTAGTTGTTGCTATAATGTTTGCCAAACATTTTACAACAAATTCAAGTTTACTTTCAAATATCATATCACTTCATAAGTTATGTGAGTACCTTATAAAAACAAAATATTCCTCATTCCTCTCTGTCATTTATTTCACTTATACATACGCATATATATATGTATCATATGTATATAAATATATACACACATATACACACAAACTTAAGCAAACATACTTGAATACATTCTTGCTATTGTAATTTTAAACAAACTCTATTTTGATCAGTTAAAAAGAAAGTAAATTATTTTTATCTTAGCTTCACATATTCGCTCTCTGATACTCTTGACTTCTTCATGTAGAGTTGAGTTTCTGGCCTTCTGTCCAAAGAAGTTGTGCTGACATTTCTTATTGTCTATGACAAAAATCCTTCAATTTTTGTTTGGCTAATAAATTGTTTATTTCTTTTTTACTTTTGAAATAATTTTGCAGGGCACAGAATGAAGTAAAAATAAAATTTACATTTGAAATAATTTTTACTTTTGAATAATTTTGCAGGGTACAGAGTACTAGGTTGGTTTTTATCTCTCAACATTTGAAATACTTTATTTCTCTTCTTGTTACCACAGTTTTCAAGCATTAGTTTGCTGTGTTATCTTTGTTCCACTATAGGTGAGTTATATTTTTTCCTTTGACTTTTTTCATTTTTTGCTTTATTTTTGATTTTCTGAAATTGGGATATGATATGCCTACATGAAGTGGTGTGTGTGTGTATTGCATTTATCATGCCTGGTGTTTTTATGGCTTCCTGGATCTGTGGCATTAGGTCTAACATAATTTGAGAAAATTCTTAATCATTATTGCTTCCGCTATTTCTTGTGTCCCTTTCTTTCATCTTCTTTCGGTATCACTATTACACACGTCGTATACTTCTGAAGTTGCCCTGTGGCGGTTAGGGTTATAATAACAGAAACTATATCTTCTGCCATTTTAAAAATAATTTATTATTTGTTTCTACTGTCATATTTTTCAAGCTTAGAGATTCTTTCCTCAGCAGTATGCAGTCTACTAATTAGTCTATCAAAGACATTCTTCGTTTCTTACAGTGTTTTTGATCTCTAGCATTTTTATATTGTTTCCTGGAATTTTAATCTTTCTGCTTACATTATCCATTGCATGCTGTCTACTTTTTCCATGAGATCTTTTAGTATGTTAATTATAGATGTTTTAAATTCCTGGTCTGATAATTTCAATATTCCTAAAATATCTGACTCTGGTTCTGATGCTTGTTCAGTATCTTCAAATGGCGTTTGCTTTTTTTTGTTTTTCTTCTTTGAAATCCTGATACGATGTATTGAGTGAAAGAAATTGTCTTTAGTGGAGTGGTGTTAAGGTGTGGGAAAGAGAAGCATTCTATAGTTCTGTGGTTAAGTGTCACTAGTTCATAAACCTTTGCTACTGGACTGGGAACTTCACCAGTGCTCCTCAGTTTTTCTCCTCTTAGGTAAGACAGAATGGCTAGAGGGGCTGGAGTTGGGTATTTTTGTTTCCCCAGGTAGGTTAGGCTCTAATTCGACCTCGGATGACTAAGCTTTAGTAAGTAGTTTCTCCTGAAGTCAGACCTTGTTAAAAACAGAATGCTCTAGGGTATTTGAAATTGGTAACGTTCTCCTCCTGTTGCTGGAAGTACAAGGAAATTTTTCCTCTGAATTCCCTGTGAGTACGTGGTAGAGCTCTTGGAGGTAAGTCCCACAAAATATAAGGACATCATCTATATGACTGAGTCCCTGGAGTTTTAACTTTCCGACTTGCCCACACTGAGCCTCCAGCAATTCATCAATTAAAGTTTAGGTTTTTCTACCCCAGTACTGGGTTCCATGGAGGTTTATGCTTATAAGTTACTGTTTAAGTTGTGATTGTCTGTATTCCTCTGTCTTTTCAATTTTCAGGCTATCAGTTTATCCTGTAACTTCACTTCTTTGATCTAAGGAAAGTTG
The DNA here is from genome assembly GCF_001604975.1 of Cebus imitator. Taxonomy (NCBI): domain Eukaryota; kingdom Metazoa; phylum Chordata; class Mammalia; order Primates; family Cebidae; genus Cebus; species Cebus imitator. The sequence goes on along the minus strand of NW_016107652.1, from coordinate 1,826,212 downwards.
TTGATTTTTCAGTTTGTTTAGGTTACTTGCTGTTAGGATGAAGTGGCAACTTCTAAGCCCCTTAAGTGTCAGACTAAAACCTGGAATTTTCCTTGCTTCTCTTTGTAGATGTTGTTAAGACCATTACTTCCTAAAGTGGAAAATGTTTAAGTTTCAGCACCATATAAACTCATTTTAATATTTTTAACTGTGAGTAAATAATCAGTTGGTCTACAATGAGCCCTAGTTGAATATACTATTAAGTTTGGATGTTGCCATGAATCAGCTGACGTTTGCCTGAAATTTATGCCAGTGCTTGAGTCTTTACAGGGTATAAACATATCGTGATAAGGGAGCCTAGGAGGTAAAGAACTCATGACCAGACATTTATATGACGTCAATATATTCTGGTTAATGAAAAATGCTATCAACACAAGAGAGTCTGGGAAGACAAGTAGTGGTGTGTCAGGGCAGATTGATACCACTATTCAGGATATACATGATTAAGAATGGTCAGAGAGGAGAAATTTTTATGTGATAGATATTTTAGCCATGGCCACATGGACAATATGTGGTGACAAATAAACATGTCTTTGTTTCCATCTGTGTTGTCTTGAAACCATTTATCAATTCTGCTACTGAGAACCTGATTACATCCAAAAAAATGAACCTGTAGTAGAAAAATGTCTCTTTTTTTAATGTGGATAATGCTTTTGCACTAAAGATTCAGTGTGGTGCTAAGACTTTGATTGTCAAAAACATCTTACTCTCAACTATGACAAAATTTAGATAATTATATACATTCTTGTAATTAAAATAGGCAAAAATAGAAGTTTAAACAAATGTATTCAAATGATAGATAATAAATGGGCAATAAACATTTAAATGAACTTAAAATGATTATATGTGAACCTTTTTTTGAGATGCAATTTTTAAACTTTGGCTAGGAAAAATCAGTAATTTTCGTTTTTGTTTTGTTCTGTTTTGTTTTGTTTTCATGTAATTTGCCTTGGTGTGCTTAGGGTAGACTTCCACAGACCAATGATGTATTTTGATGTACTTCACAATGCTTCTTTCTAGTGCTAAAGAATAGGATCAAAGGCCAAATCCTACTGGGCCTTGTAACAGATATTTTTATATCTGTACTACAACAATAATATATCCCATTATTTCCTAAAGTGGAAAATGTTTAAGTGTTAGCACCATATAAACTCATTTTAATATTTTTCAACTGCTAGTAAATCATTAATTCGTCAACAAAGAGCCCTAGTTGAATACACTGTTAAGTGTGGATCTTGCCATGGATGAGTTGATAGATTGCTTACCTGGACTGTATGCTATGAATAACATTTACTCAACCCTGAGCTCTTTGCCTGATGAATTTCATTTTGGTTTGGTTAATGATTACTAGAAGATAAACAGACAATAAAAATGGTAGCAGTTCAATAAGAGGCCAATGTCAGTGACAAAATTTAGAATCCTCAATGTCATTCTTAATTGCTTACTCTCCCTCATGTTGACATGTCCTAACATGTCTAGTTTCAAAAAACATGTCAAAGGTCCATATTTCCTTTTCTCTACATCTCCATGAACCCCAGTCTAGTTTAAGTCACCATCATCTCTGGGTCTGTGTGAATATAACAGCTTTTTTTTTTTTTTTTTTTTTAAATCTCCCTGCTTATATTCTTGTCCTTTCAACCATTTAAAAAATATTAACTGTGGTAAACATTGCCAGAGCCAAGAAAGCACATAATCTAGGCACTACATAATTTGCTTCCTCTATTCTTCTGCTCATTCATTGGCTTCTAGACTCAATGCCAGCCCTCTGTTCAATTCCTCTATCCTGCTAAGTTCTTTGTTGTTGTTGTTGTTGTTGAGCAGAGTTCCACTCTTTTTGCCCAGGCTGGAATGCATTGGCACGATCTTGGCCTACTGTAAACTCTTCTTCCCAGGTTCCAGTGATTCTCTTGCCTCAGCCTCCCAAGTAGCAGGATTATTGGCACCTGCCACCATGCCCTGTTAATTTTGCATTTTTAGTAGAGATGTGTTTTCACCATGTTAGCCAGGCTGGTCTTGAACAGCTGACTTTATGATCCACCTGCTTTAGCCTCCCAAAGTGCTGGAATTACAGGCGTGAGCCACTTCGCCCGGCCCAGAGAATGCAATGAAAGTTTTCTCCTAATTAGATACATGAGAATAGAAAATTTAAGCTCCCCTCTTTACAACATTTAAAGTTCCTACTAAATATCTTCCCTAATTAAACAAAAATGGTGTTTCTTCATTAAAATTTATCTAAACATTATTTTCTCTGAAATACGATCTTTCAGATATGCACAAGGTCTTCACCCAAGATAATTTTTAAAAAGAAAGGATTTATGTATAAAAAACAGTTAAAAATAATAAAGTCTTAGGAAAAATAGAAAGTCCTTGAGTTGCACAGTGCAAAAGTTGCTAAATACAGAGAGAGACATTGAAGGAGATTGATGGATGTAATTTTAGACTGCAGGTGATTAAGCTTGTTGGTGAAGAAGGGATGACACACGGGTAATGAACTGAGTGGCCCAGATGTAGCAAGCTCCTTTCAACTGAACTACTCCACTAATGAAAATGTTGGTTCTTGTTTTCTTTAGAAAATAAAAATAATAATTAGCAGTGGAATTATTTTGATCCTCTATTTCCTTATGAGCAGTGAAGTAAACATAGAACACATTTCTGGTTCTGTTGTTGATTATTTTAATTTCACCAAAAACCAATTTGTAACTAAAATAATGAAGTATAAAACATGAAAAAAGTGAAATAAATAAAATTTTAGGAAAAGTGCCACATCAAAAATGACAAGTCAAATAATTTTTATTTAAGATCCATTTTAAATATAAGCAGTTAAAATGGAGCCATGGAAGTAAATTAATCGTTTTGAACATCAAGGATCATAATAATCTTTAAATATATTTATGTTCTATGGCTATCAAATTAATTTGTACATTAGAATGTACTGCTGTAGAGATTATAAATAAGATTTTGTAAAATTTTATTGTAGTTATGATGATATCTCATATTGTGGACAGCCTTTAAGAATCAAGCTGTGAGTAAAGTTATTAAATAGAGATTAAGAATTGAGAAAATTAATATCAGATAAGAATAAAACGAAGTTCATCATAAGACACATACTAAGATAGCTATTATAAAAGCATTACAGAGTGCTTTTTAAATGCCTATATATAGATAAAATTATGTTACCGTGTATCTTATTGTTTTATAACTCAAAGAACTGATATTTTATTTTGTTCAAATGAAGCAAACTAGTAAATTTACTTTCAGATAAATCTTTATTGAAAAATATTTACACATCATTATACTATAACACTGTGATGGAGAAAAATATGAACATTCCCCCACCTTCAATAAACTGAATATGGTAGGAAAGTATGGAAAGGAAAACACCATTTTCTTACATTTTGTCTCCTCATTTGATGCCAAACATATGTGTTATTTATTATTGTTCAAATCCCACATTCAAAAAGTGAGCCTCAGGTAAAGTACTTGACTTACTAAAAAATCCAAGCTAGAATGAAATTATGGAAACAAAATTTGAATTCATGTCTGCCTGGCTTCAAGGCATATGGTTTTTATACTCTATTACATGAGCATCCACAAAAGCAAGGTCCATATACCTACCAGGTAAAAGCAGAAAGCTTATAACACACAGAATAGAATGAAATACAGGGCCATAAGGAAGCAGGTACCTATGTTCAAAGACAGCAGAGAAAACTTGGTGTTCCCATGACTAAAGAAGACTAAGGAAGGAGCTGATTGTCAAAGTGAGCTATGAATGCTATTTGGAATTTTATTAAGTAGGCGTGGTATAAAAACAAAAACACAACACGCAGTTTCAAGGAGAAAAAGTGAATGGGGAAAGAAATATGCTTTTCTTAAATATATTCTAGGTATTTTCCACAAGGAAGGTGTGGATAACAGATTCTTTTGTGAGATGGTGCTTTTATGTTCATGCAAAAGACACTTGTCCTCTTTCTGGAGGCACTGCTTGAGAAATACATACTATAATAATCAATGGCTGAATTTTGTACAGCATACATTTATTACAATTACTGATCAGAAGGACAACTCACACCTTGCCGGATAAACTTACTTTGTAATATCTGCCATATTCCATATTCTTTGAATGAAAATAGTTTGACTAATTCTGTACAGCAATTCTCATGGTAATAGATTTCTGCAATATTAATAGAGGTAGGTCATCTAGTTTTCAGGCTTTGGATTTTTATACGTGTAAGAAGGGGGAAATGAGATTAAGTATATGTTGAGATGTTAGGTCATCTGAGGTAATGGACTAAGCTCATATTAACTAAAATTTTCAGATACCAAATTCTAACTACTATATAACTTTGCTTTTCTCATTTGATAAAGTATCATGGTTATTCCTTCAAGTTAACTCATATAGAGCTAACTCATTTATCCTTCAAGTTAACTCATATAGAGCTAACTCATTTTTATAGTAGGTGGTATAGACTTCTACATTATAAACAAACAACAGTTAATTTATTCATTCTTCAACTGACAGGCATTTAATATTTGCATCCTTTTTACAAATCCAAAACAATTGTGAAGGAAATATTATCATACCTATATCCTTATGTATTGGGATTTTGTTGTGATCAGATAAATTTACAAAAACATAATTCTGACTGAAAAGCTTCTTTAGGCCATAAGTTTTAAAAGATCTTATTGGATTTCTTTTGAAACTAAAGAAACACTTTAAGCTCTTAACATCAATATGTGTTTATTTCCCTGATTAAAAAATAGTGGATATTATCACTGTTTAAATACTATTCACAATTTTTATGAAGAAATGATATGATATTTTTTCTTATTATATAAATAATATTCACATTTTAACATCTAGAGAAATTAGACATGTTTTTCATGAGGTCAGGATGGGCATTTGTTTTCTTGTACAAATTGTTTCTACATATGTATTAAGCATTATTTATTGAGTTGTTTGTATTTTTGTATTAATGTGGAATTTAGGTTGTACATTACTATTGTAATGTACAATTACAATGTACAACTTAAAATTTATTTTTTAGCCCTATTAACCCTTTATTGATATATACAGTGGGTTGCTTACCTACTTTTCTCTTTTAAACTTAACTATCATTTATTTTGCCACAGATGTTTAGTTTTTACGCAGTCTATATATACATGCTTTTTCAGGTTTTCTATAGTTATACTGTTGCTTATGAGGTGAGTTCATCTCAACTCTATTATAAATTTTTATAGTTTTCCTTCTAATTTTCTGTGTTATATTTTCTATTTAAGACTTTAATTTACCTGGTTTCAATTTATATATATGGTAAAGCAGATATTTAGCTGTGGTTTTATCCAGATACAGAGATTGTAACTTCCATAAAGGAGGAATAATTTAACTTTGTCTTTTCTGATTTGTATGCTCTATATTTCTTTCTTTTGCTGAGTTTCTCTGATTGGGATTTCTCATACTATGTTAAATAAAAGTGATGAGAATGAGCATCCTTGTCCTTTTGCAGTTCTTAGAGAAAAATCTTTCAGCTTTTCACCATTTGGTATTATTTTAGTTGTGGGTCTGTCATATGCAGCCTACGTGGTTATAGGGTAATGTCTTTTTAGAGATAATTTGTTGAGCATGTTTATCATGAAATAGGTTGATTTTTGTCAAATGCTTTTTTCTGCATTGATTGAGATGATCATATAGTTTTTGTCCTTCATTCTGTTGATATTATGTGTCTATTGATTTACATGTATTGAACTATCCTTGCATCCCTGGGATAAATCTTTTTAGTTTGTGATTGTACCACTTGTTTTATGTTTATTTATTTATTTTCACCTGTACTTTTGGTGCCATATCCCAAAAAATCATTGCAAATTTCAGTGTTATACAGCTTTGTACCAATGTTTTTATCTAGCAGTTTTAAAGAACTGAGTATTTGTTAAATATGTCTTTAATTCACTTTGAATTGATTGTTGGCTATGCAGTAAGATAAATATCTAATTTCATTTCATTGAATGTGTATTTCTAGTTTCCCAGCATTACTATTGAAGATACTATTCTTGGCACTTTTGTGAAAGATTAGTTAACTTTTTGTGCATGGGTTTATTTCTGGGATTTCAATTATTTTGGTATATGTGTATATTTTAATGTCAGAATCATATTCTTGATTACTATGTCTTTGTAATATAAATTGAAAGCTGGAACTATAATGCCTCTATCTTTATCCTTCTTGCTCAAGATAGATTGCTTTGGCTATCAGAGGTCTTTGTGGTTCCACATCATTTTCAGGATTTTAGTTTTATTTCTGTGAAAATACCATTAGAATTTGTACAGAAATTGCACTGAATCTGTAGATTGCTTTGGGTAGTATGGACATTTTGACAATGTTAATTCTTCTGATCCATGAACATAGAATATCTTTTTATTTCTTTGTGTATTATTTAATATCTTTTACCAATATTTTATAATTTTCACTGTGCAGATTTTAACTACCTTGGATACATTTATTCATAAGTATTTCATTCTATTTGATGCTACTGTAAATGGGATTGTTTTTCTTAAATCTTTCTCAGATTCTTGTGATTTTATGAAAATACAACTAATTTCTGCATGTAGATTTTGTTCTCTGCAAATTTACCAAATTCGTGTATTAGTTCTTACACTTCTTTGATAGATTCTTCATAAATTTCTATACATAAGCTAATTTATTATAATCTAGAAATAAAAACATATAACTTTTTAATTTGAAATTCAGATGCTTTTTATTGCTATTTCTTGTCAAAATGCTTTGGTCACTACTTCCTGCACTGTGTTTAATATAAGTGGTGAGAGTGGGCAAATTTGAGTTGTTCCTGATCTTCAAAAATAATGTTTTAGTTTTTCACTATTGAGTATATTAGTTGTGGGCTTGTGACATATGCTCCATATTGTTTTGGGTCAACTGTGCTTTTGTTAATTTTGTTTATTTTTTTTAATTTTTTGCTTTTTTGTGAGAGAAAAGTGTTACATATCTATTGGCATATCACATTTTGTGACTTTTTCTCTATTTTGTGCATGGTAATTATCTTTCTCATGTAATGTCTTTTTTTAACACTGCTTGTTAAAATAGGCCTGTGGTGCCACTTGGTCAGATAGTAATATGTTTTCTGTTGTCTCATTTTGACTCTTTTTTAAAATACTAATTATCTTTTAATTTTTATATTTACTATTTTTTATATGTCTATTTTATTTTAGATGGTTTCCTTCTGGCTAGTATTATAAAGCCCATAGTCAGATGGCTCAAATATAATGATTTGTCATTTCTCTTTTGCTCAAAACATGTAATTACAAAGAAAAGTACATTTATATTCATGTGCATAACAGATAAAATAACCAAGAACAATAAACAGATTGTCAAATAGCATAACCAAGGTTAAAAAACAAATATTTCACCATTTGGAAATTAAATTGAGCAACAGCATTATTGAGTGAGGATGAATCTACAAGCATGCCACAGCATGTTGGAATCCTGATCTGGATGCAGAATAAAGCATCCAAATAGTAACAGAGAATATGACAGCTCCATGCAAATAGTGGACTAGAGACAAATTCTGCTTGTATTCAGGCATTGTGAAGAGGAGTTTCCACTTGCAGAAAAAAGTTGAAATGAAATGCTATAGAGAAAGCTCTTAGTGTCAAGCTTATAATAGTTTGCAGGTCTTGGAAATTAGTAGTCCATAGGTATTGCCAGGTGACTAGGAGCTAAAGAAAGTTACTATTGGCTAGATCATGAAATATCTCATACTGCAACAATGTTAGAATTCTAACAAATCATTATTGTAGTTGTGAGGAGTCAAACTCCTTATAGCAAAGATGCTAGATTTTGAGTTAATGTGCACAGAGAAAAGGCATTTATTTTTAAAAAATCTAAGGCATAAATAAAAAATAAAACAACTACAATAACAACAAAATTATCTACTTAAGCTTAGAAACTTCAATTTCAAAACACATATTTGGAACATTATTTGTTATTATTATTATCAATTTTAAGAGATGGATTCTTACTCTGTTGTCCAGGCTGAGTGCAGTGGTATGATCATAGCTCACTGCAGCATCGAACTCTTGGGCGCAAGTAATCCTTTTGCCTCATCCTCTAGAATAGCTAGGACCAAAGATATATACCACAATGACTTGCTAATTTGTTTTTATTTTATTTTTATTTATTTATTCCTTTATTTATTTATTTATTTAGAGATAGAGTGTTGCTCTGTCGCCCACGCTGGAGTGCAGTGGCATGATCTCCGCTCACTACAACCTCTGCCTCCCAGGTTCAAGTAATTCTCCTGTCTCAGCCTCCTGAGTGGCTGGGATTACAGTTGCATGCCACCATGCCTAGCTATTTTTTGTAGAGATAGGGTTTCACCAAGTTGGTCAAGCTGGTCTTCAACTCCTGACCTCATGATCTGCCCGTCTTGGCCTCCCAAAGTTCTGGGATTACAGGCATGAGCCACCATGCCTGGCCTTATTTTTATTTTTATTTTTATTTAGAAAGCACATCTCACTATGTTGTCCAGGGTGGTCTCAAAGTCGTGGGCTCAAGTTGTGATCTTACTTCAGCCTCCTAAGTAGCTGGAATAACAGACATGAGACATTGCTCCCAGCATATTTGGAGCATTAAGTTGATAAATGTATAATTTATAATATACAAAATTTATTTTAAAAATAATATGAGACATGTTTAGTGTTAAGAAGAAAAATCTGTAAACTAGTGAAAATACACTAAGTAAAACATGGAAATAGGCAGTCATTAGAAAAAGAAATATTGGAAATGAAAAATACACATATTGATAAAAAATGAAATTGATAATATAGTACTACCTATCACTAATTATATACTTATGTGTATACAAAGCATCACACTCCCCTAAAAACACCTTATATTAGATCCTATCATTTTCTTTATTTCATACACCTTACAAGGCAGACCTGGAGCTTCATGCAGCCATAAAATCTGGTTCCAGATTAGGTATTTTTAACCACTCTGCTACTGGCTTTCAACCAAGCCAGGACTGATCTCAATTAATCAAAAGACAGGACTGAAGAATGCAAGGAGCTGTGAGAGACTATGATTAAGACAGGAAAGAGAATGTATACATATGGAAAAGTAACATTTAAAGTAAAATGAATAAATTCTTTTTTCCAGAACAAAAGGGCATGGATTAAGACAAAAGGCATTCTGCCTTCCAGGTAGGATGAATTATTATATTAAGTACACATTTTTTGAAATTCCAGAGCATAAAAAATAAGGAGACTATTTTAAAATCTACTCAGCAGAAAGATAAACCCCAAGGAGAAAAATTTTTGAAAAGATTTTTCACCACCAAAATAGGTAATAGAATAAAATGGAAATATCTCCCAAATGTTGAGGGAAATCTTATTAATCTGAAGTTTTATACCTGTTAAGGTATATTTTTATGATTAATAACATAATATTATATATTTATACAGAGAAAGACTAAGATTGTACCACTCACAGACTCTTACTAAAAGAAAAATTAGAAATGAGAAAAGGAAACCTCTGCGGCAAATGTGAGTTATGAAAACATTTTTTTAAATGATTTTTATAATACATAGGTAAATTTCCCATTAATAGCAAAACAAAATTAATGTTTTCTTATTTTAAAATATAAAATTTGAAAGCCAAACTACAGTAAAAATATATGGCAAATTTAATTTATATTTAAGTTTATCTGAGTTTCATCATAGATCTGTCAAGATGGAGGGGAAAAAGTAAATAAGAAAGTAAAACTAATGTGACTATTATTATATCATTTAACTGCTCAATACTGACCTCATGTAAAGAACCTAATGTGAGTACTTAAATATGACATATAAATATCAACATAAATTTTAAAAATACATAAGATCATTTTCACCAATTAATTTAAATCCTGGATCAAATATTTCTGAAAATATATATATTCTGAAAATTAATTGAAGAGAAATTGTGTATTTGTTATAAACAATAAACTTGAAGATGATTGAAGATTCGTGTTAGAACTACACAATTCTATAAACACCAAATTTTGTACTGGACTATTCCAAAATGCAAAAAGTTGAAAATCTTTATATTTACATAAAGACTTTCTAAGGCTAATATCACCCTATTATTGGAATATTCTTAATACCAATATATCTTTGAAAGAGGCATAGGGTTCTTTAGTACATATTTTAAAATGCCTATATTTTTGAAATAATCACATTTCCATCTTGGACTTCAAAGGAGCTAATAAGACTTGACAACAATGATAATAAGATTAATTTGTGCTCATAATGTAAATATATTCACATTGAAATATAATCATAATGGTAAATCATGTTTATTCCAAATTCCATTTTCTACTTTTTAATTTTTTTTAATAAGAATACGTATCTAAAAACAGATGAAGCAAATTCCTTTAACAAATAGGCTTCTGAATCCTCAAATGTCAGAAGTTGGAATGATTAAACTCACTTTTACTAAACCTCTAGAGTGTACTTCAATTTGTAACTCTTAATGAATCTGTATTTCATATTTGTGACTTTTCTCTCCCCAATTAGCCTGTCAACTCCTTGATAGGATAAATCATGCAAGATATTACCTTGATTTTATGAGAAATGCAAATAGAAAATATTCTACTTCACAAACAATACGGTTTGAAAAGTGTAAGATCAGATCATTAGAAAACATTTCTCAGTGTAATGACCTCCATATTTGTAATCACCTTCAAATAATTTAAACTTGTTATATAATTTCAAAATTTAAACTTAAACATTTTTTTGACCCAAACTGTCTTCATACAAATATAATCCTATGAAACTTCTTTTTTATTGCTACTTTTGGATATTGTCTTTATTATTATAAACAATTCAGGTTTTCTTATATGAAAAGACTTATTATATATAAATATTGTGAAATATGTCATATTTTCAACCTTTTTCACTCAGCTGTTATCTTTTAACTTGTTAGTACATTCTATCCAGTTTAAGACAAATAATGAATTACTTATTGTTTTATTGCCTCTCTTTCTAACCTTGAGCTCAATTACAAGAAAAGAAAAAACATTTCAATGAGGAAAAAACTCTGAAAGATTAGTAGGTAGATAGATGGATGGATGGATAGATAGATGACAGATAGTTAGATAATAGATGATAGATAGAAGTGGATTCTGAATTTGGAAATCAATCACTATTACCACATTTTTAACAAAACATGAACTTTATTGTTGAAGTACAGTTTTTTGGTCAAGAAAAATTACTTTTATTGAAAATATTCTTCTTTAATGTGCATACAATTCATCAGGAGATCTTGTTAAAAATGCTTTGAATTTTTTTTTCTAAGTAGCAGAACACATAATACTTTCACATGGTACAATTTCCTTCCTTTGAAGACGTACTAATTAAACTGTGGTCCTTGAACTAATTGCATCATCCTCACCTGGAGACTTTGAAAGTACAGAATCTCATTTAAACAGAAAAAATAAAATTACAAATATTAAGTGAAAGACACTGGAATCATTATCAATCTGTGCAAAAAATAATCTCCTTTTTCTTTTTCATGTTACTCGTTCTTAACTGTATCAACTCTGCAGACTTTTCATCTAATTCCGGTGTTACTAAAAGTGAATTCTAACTTGCCTGCTCTTGACTGTCAATCATTTGTGTCATATTCAACTTCTGTAATCACAACAACCTTCGCTCAGCAAATTTTCCGTGATCCTTTGTTACTGAATTAAACCAAATTCATTTGGTTTATAGTTAAGATTTGTCTTAATATGCCCCTCAACTTTCCCTCCTAACATCATTATTTCTTCATGTAAATTCTATATTCTTGGCAATCTGGCTTGTCTTTGCCCATCAAATATACATTATAGTTCTCTAGCCTTAATTTTACTTTTTATTCCAGAAAAGAATAAAGGGAAAAATCCAATGTTGCAAAAATTTTCTGAGGACACAGAAATAATTTCTATGTTTTGTGTAAAGTTTGCCTTATATCTAGAAAAATTATATCTAAAAATACAAAAATACCTCCAAAATGAAAATTATTTTCATATATTACAAAGAACTGTAAAAAATCAGGAAAATATGAAACCATAGTAATAGAAAGAAAGGTATTTTATTTTTAGATAGAGTCCCACACACTGCAGTTCACTCGTATAAAAAAAAATTATAGCAAGGATGTTGACAGTTGTGGCATATCTAACAGCTAAATATTAAGCCAGAAATTTCTAAATAGTAAACATACATGACAGACATAGGGGATAAAAAGTATGCAGAGAAAAGTGAGTGTTAAATTATTTGGAGCTATTTCTTTTGTGATATTTTGTGTTCCTGCATCTAGTGATTCTGATTAACATTTTTTCCTTCATTTACAAGTGTGAATATGATTTTCTTTAGTTCTTCAAGAGAGGAGAATAACTTGTCTAGTAAAATATCCTTCACTTTCTTTCTTTCAACATTCACACAACTGTCATGCATTGCACATTCACATCCTTATTTTCTTTTGCATGCCAGATTCAGATTTTTATACCTCAACTGGGGAATGAACATTTTGAGGTATTATATCTTGCTGCTGCTGCTTGCTATTATATTTTGGCAATGTTTCCAACTTTGTGCATTAGTATTTTTGTACTTCTTAGTGATTTATTTCATTCTTCTGATATAAATTTATAAAAAGAATATAAAATGAAAACAAGACACATTCTCATATCAGTTTCAAAAGCACGATGAAAGTAGGGCAACATTGAAATTCATTAGGCATATCTAAAACTGTTAGCCTCAAGTGGATAATTTTTAGACTTATACTAGTCAACTATTGATTCAGCTGTGACATGAGATGAAGAAATTAAATAAACTGTATGTCATTCTATAAAGATAGCATTAAAATATTTTCTAAAGCAGCTGGTACAATAATGAAGCTTATTGACTATTTCTATGTTGTGAACTCTGGAAACAGAATTTATAATATCATTTCAATATCTTGATTTATTAAGCTTTTCTGGAATTTCAGATGAAACAAAACAGGGGACTTTGAGAGTCTTGTCGCTGGGGTAGAGTCATTCTCTGTCATCAGCTCATGCATCTCTATCGGCAGTAGTCCCTCTCCTCCAGGTCCTGGAAAAGGATTGATACAGCTTTTCTGTAGTCATCAAAGTTCATTGTAGATTTATTCTTACATCAAATAGAACCTTCCAGGGCTATTCTAGTTTATCCTCTCCTCTAGATAAGAAGCAGCCATTTCCTTTTATGTTTACAGCATGGAAACTTTAGGATAGCCGTTCTTAAACTTCACTTCAGCACAAACTTGAAAATGACAGTGAGTATTATATTCTCTCAATTCCAGCGAAAAGAAATATTGTTAAGTCCAGGAGTTTGCATTTAAAGAACTGCTTTGTTTTCAAGGGCATATAAAACAAACAAACAAAAATAATACAAAGAGTCTATACTTAAGAAAACGTGACAAATACATAAAAATGGGCAAGAAAATAAAAATATGTATTATTGAAGGGACTATATAATTTCAATAGGATTTTGTTCAGAGGCACAGTAAATGACAACTGCTTCCAGAGTATACTAAGTTTTTCCTTCCATTTCTACTAAGCAATGCCAAAGTAATTTCCTGTGTACTCTGGATATATATGTGAAAAAAAATAATTATTGATACTTGGAGCTCTGTAGCATTTTAAAAGCTTAAATTATATCATTAGCCTTAAACATTTGTTGAAAAATATAAATAATATAGAGATCTAATGGATAATTTAGAGAGGATATTATTCCAGACACTAAAGGAAATTCCAGGAAGGATTCTTAATTATTAATTATTTACATTCATCTACGAATTGTTCATCTTTCACTATTTGCTGTTGTAGTCCATGAGGTAGCTTTTTGAAAAATTGCTAATAAATATTTTAGGACTTGAAGAAATTTATTTAACAACCTAAGCATGACTTTGATAGTTGTGATAGTCTAAAAGCAATTTCATTACAAAATATTTTTTCATATGACACAGTATTTTTCTTACATTAATTTTTACCTTTGAATTTAGGGAAATCTAATTTACTTGTCTTTTTTTGGAAGTGTTTTCTAATTGACTAAACTCCAATACAGCTAAACTTTCAATCATATTACGCTTTACGCTTTCAAGGTTCTTTTATAACCTAGTCAGTCATCTGAACATTTGCTAATATGTAGTCAATGGCATTTTAATATTGCTGAGCTCCCATAACTGTATATTTGCAAATACTGAAAGTTCCTTATGACCTTTGTGAAAATTATAAAAATGATTATAAATGTCTGAACAGCTAGACAAAACAAACAGCACTTGATACTCCAGGAGCGTGATGTATTAGCCACACAACATCTGTGCTATGAATGTTTAAATTCATGTGAAATCTGCCTTCATACAGCGAGCACCTAGGAAGACCAAACATCCTGGTGATTTTATAAAACATGCTGGTCCAAAAGTAAGGAAATTCTGTCTAAGTATAATAAAAATCATAAAACATCTACAAAGTCATTATCTAGGTTAAGATGGCACTCTGGTCAGGGTAGCATACTTTGCCCTGTTAAGGTCTCTGTGAGGAGGCGATGTTCTATAAAACAAACAAACAAAATGATTAATAGGTTTTTAAGTTGTTCTTCAAATAGGGTATGTTTACATCATATTAAAGAATCTTAAGTAAATATAATTTTAATGAACCTGAGGTCTCGCCATAACAGCTATTTTTTTTTCTGTTTCCCTAATGACACATATATACTGATATGTATGCTTCAGCATGTTTATAAATTAAAGAGTAAACACCTAGAAAGTAGTTTTTCTATGCCAGTTTTTTTTAAAATTTTTTACATAATTTTTTTCATTTCTTACATATTTAATAGTCATGCTATCTAGTATGACTCAGAAATATAATGGACCTTAAAGTTAGTAAATAACTTTCTGCAGAGACAATATTGTTAATGAAGAGGATGATTTTACTGCTGGAATTACAGTAGTTTTCAACTTTCTGAGTAAAAGTTTGTGCTTGATTTTCCAAAGGTGCCTGTTTCTTGGGAGAAATATTAGGGTTATCTGCATTGACAGCAATCATCTTTTGTAAGAACTATTGCATATAGATATTCTTAAACATAATTCATAGAAGCATTCAAGAAAAATTATGTTGTTGTAACTGAGCAAGTTAGAGAAAACACCACACTCTGAGTCCAAATTAAGAGTCCTTTATTTGCTGGTGACCAAGAGATGGCTAATTCTCAAAATTCTCTTGACCCTGAGGAAGGGGCTCGATTATCTTTTATACCTTGATTTAGGTAGGGGAGGGAGTACCTAGCTGAAGTGGAATTTTATAGAAGCACAAAAAGCAGGTTAAGGGAAGTGGCTGCAGACACAGGTGTTTTCCATACAATCACTAAGAAGGGGGGATGTTCAGGCATCTTCTACACAATAATCAAAGTGGAGTTTTTTTCTCACAATAACTGATGGGTGTGCCAAGCAGGATGCAGTTACAATGGTTACAAGTATTAAAACAGTATGCTTCAAACTTAGCACTTCAAGGCTTCTAAGTGCAGCATGACCCAGCTATCCACCTGTGGGGGCTGTGGCAGGGAGGGAGAAGCTAAGCTGGAGCTTACCACTGAGATGGAGTATGTTAGGCTAACACAAGTTAGGTTATTACAATATAAGCAATAGTCATATGTAACAATGAACATTGCTATATAAAAACATAAATGTGCTATCTTCTAATTTTATGTGACCAAGTAAAAACCAGTATTTGCCAAGTGTTGTGCTAAGTCTATTATAGCATTTATTTCTACAATGAATTTCTAAGAAGCAATTTTTAATTCCTTTGTATACATCATAAAACTTAGCCTTAATCGGGTAGATAACTGGCTTGAGGTATGAAAGGCAGAAAAGGATGGGGCTGCAGGTAGAACTCAGGTAATCCTACTGCAAACTTGGTGCTGTTAACCATACAATCTATTGAACATTACACAGCTAATAATACTGATTCTCAGGGATGACATCCTCCTTTACATTTCAATACATTTTTCTGCATAGAAAATGCTGTTCCATTGTTCTCTGATTTTGAATTGAAACATAAATAGCGTAGGAGAAAATGTTCGCACCATTTCCAATTGTACTTCTCACATAGAGACTGACAGAAGGAAGCCATTTTATCACATTATGATCAGTCACACTTGCAAATGCCATAAGTGACAAAGCGAAAAAGTCTGCTCTTTCTGCTGGCTTCTTGGATGAGTTATTTCTGTCATTTAATTTTAAAAACCAAATATATTGACCTATACTGACATTTCTCTTTTATGTAAGCATAATAAAAAATACCATGAATAGATATTTTTTCTCTCATGATTTAATTCATACTATCCTCAATTAAAATTTCAAAAGCTGTCATACTGTAGTGAACTTGTATAATTTAGATCCTTTAATTAACTTTAAGTATAATTTTCTCTTTTATCTACATGAGTAAAACAAAGGGCAGATCTGGAGTTTCGGGAATTGGAAACAGATTAAAAGAAAAGCTTAGCTGTATTTTTATTTGATGTTCATATAAAACTATTTGGTATTTTTTTCCACATAACAGAATTAAAAATGTGTAGACTCAAAATATTATGATTAAGAGAAGTAAAATGTCTGATGGGAAAAAAGAACATTTGAATTATTACAAGTTCATAATCTTCAGCAACCTCATTAGTTTCTGTGGAAAGTTTAGGAGCCAAGGGTACGCAACTAGGATTACATACCAAATTTTTCAGCTCCACCTTGTATGTGCATGTGCCTGTGTGTTTTCCTTTCCTATGAGAAGATAACTTCTTTACTGAACTATATTTCTCTGATGCAGCCCTATTTAGTTAGGCATACATTCACTGGGACTCCTTGATTGTTGCAATGATATCCTTAATAAAAAGGAGAAAATAGTTGATAATACAGGACTGGAGGATTGCTATTGGTAAATGAAACCACCTCCAAATAGTTTTATCTATCACTAACAAGGTGCTCTTCTTTTTAATCAAAACATTCATTGATTGAATATAATTCAGTTTAGCAAATCTGCAAAGTGTTTCCCATGTGCAAAGATTGTATTTGATTAAAGACTGCTTTTCTTCCACATAAATAAATGGACTCTCAGAAACATATCTAGTTGCCACCTTGGTATTCTGGCAGTTATTATTTAAATGCAATATACTATATTAGAGAGTTTTGGAATACAACGTGCTTGTACGGGATTATAATTCTATGCTCATTTCAAGAATTAATGCTCATTTTCTCCAAATTTTCAACTGTATGAAATTAGCTCCTTTTACACATTTTATTGTTGCTTACCTAAAAAAGAAAACACAAACCAGATATTGGACCAATCTGATTTTTCCAACTTTAGGGAATCTCATTCCTATTGCAGATTTTTTTAAAATTTCCTAATCATGGATGGTTTTAGACTTGTGTCAAATAGGCAGTTACCTGTTTTGTGTGACTGGAGAGATATCTTGGAAAAGCATCATTGCATCTGCTTCACACCTACCATATACACAGATTTCTGAATATTTCTCTCTCAGACTCAAACAACTGTCTTCATCTGATACCATTTTATTTCTAGATACTCAAGACTACTGTTTTCATGTAAATTACAAGTGCCAGGTTGTTGAGGTAATTTCATTCAGATGTGCACAGGTACCTAAGGTAATTTTTCAGAAACTAGCACTTAGTAGGGAAAGTTTTCTTTAATAAATGTCTTTTAAGCTAGGCCTCCCTGGGGAAGTTGGTCAGGCTACAGCTAGAGGTCAGAGTATTCAGGGATAGAGGGAATTACTGGAAAGATTAATAAGGAAATAAAAAGAAATAACAGAAAAAGTCCAGACACCTGTATTTGGTAGAGGACTGAAGCCCACTAATTTAAAAAAAGTGTAGATATTAGATTTAAGCCTGGTTCCCAATAGCTGTCATTGTGGACAATCTACAAAGCTCTTCTGAGACTATTACATAGGGTGTTTGTGTATATAAGCTTTAATGTTTCTCCTAGTTTAGTAATTCATCTTAACATTTTATTTTCTAAAGACATCTCTGCTCCAGTTCTCTTCTAAAAAATAACAACAAAGGAAGGCAGAGAAGGGAGGTAATGATCCATCATCGATCATGATTACACTGTAACTACCACCACTGAATTTTAATAATAAAGAGGAAAAAAATCACAAGCTATGCTGTAGCAGAAATAAAGGAGAAAAAAATAAAGGAAAAGTGCCCTAACACTCAACCGTAAACTTATTGCTTTATCTCAAAGCACCACCAATTGCATCTTTCTTTTAAATGTCATCATGGGGAGACTCTCATAGGTTTCTACTTTGCCACACAGCTGGGGATTGTAGAGAAAAGATTTATTTGGACAAAGTTAATTTGACATGTGTGATACCACCTGCTGTCTCTGCTGTATATTTCTTTGCTCCTTCTGAAACGGCTCTGATGTATCACCCTGTCTTCAGGTACAGAAAGAAATAAACCACCCCCACTACTCCTCTCCTGCATTTACCCTCCTTTCTGAAAAACACAGGGCCATAAAAAGTTGATTTGCAGAACCAGAATGAAAATCAGAATTTTATTTTTTATTAGGATGTTAACACATTCCTGCAAGGTACACACTGCCTGCCGCTATCATTCTTTGTTGTGTAGACTCCAGCGCTGAACAGAATAATTGGAGCTCAGTCCTTCTCACTGGCACTAGTCTAATCATTCATTCCCACCTCCCACCTCCCACTCCTCCAACCTGTAGGCATATCATAATCCAGCTATTAAGAAGCTCACATTTAAAAATCACCTAACCTGCTGCTTGATAATGGGATGTGGAAAATGGATGGTCTGTTCCCTGGGAAGGCATTATCAGGTACCAACATGAACTCGACAGCACTTCATTATAACATCTATGCTCCATCCTCAGAGTCCATTCAGAAGCTGTCAGAGGCTCACTTTCTGTCAAGTTCTGGATGGACATTGGCTGTTGAGAGAGTATTATGCTTTCTTTTATCTGTTGTAATCCCATGGTTTAAGCATTGCAAAGGGTCACACATGAGAAACCAAGTGGGGATCAAGCACTCCACTTCTGCTGAGGTTCCACCTCCTCAGATTGTTCCCAACCAGGGACTGGGTGTATTTGCATTGCTAGTGCTGTCCTGTTCTAGAGCTCATCTATGCTAACAGGCAACACTGGCTATAAACTCCCCACTGCCTTGACAGGAACTTTTAAAAACTGTGCTGAGACCATCTAAGCAATCCTCCTGCTTGCCCTGTGCTGTAACAGGCCAGTCTTGCCTTGCAGTCGGAAGGCTTTTTCTGCCAATTCCTGTTTCCTCCCCTCTTTCGTTAATAGGCATTTTCCTTCATAGGTCCTTTGCCAATCTTATGGTGTCTTGGCATCTGCTTCTTGGAGTATCTAAACATAGATTTACTAATTCTAAAAATCAGCTGAAATGACCTATTAAAAAAATAACCTAAATACAAAATCAGGTTTTAAAAAAAAAGTCTGAGAGACAGATGAGAGAGACAGAGGAAAGCATAAAGACTAAGGAGACTGTAGCTAATAAGCATAACCAACCAGGTAACATTCTGAATAGAAAGCAGAAATATAAAACCTATAGGGAAGCCAAGTGTAATTTTCAAATTATACTCTGAACCTTCTAGCATTTTGGGAAAAATGATACAGGTAGTAAATCATACAAAATTCCTAGTATAAATGTTACTTACTTTGACTCTCTGGTTAAACATGTTTGCTTCTGTTAGAGCCATTTATCTACTGCCACCGGCTTCCATAGGAAAACTGTCCCTCTGCATCCTTCTCCCTCTGATATAGTCACGTTGTCTGAATAGAAGCTGCTTGCTCTTTCATAACTTTGCTACCCCAGCTGCAGTGACAGACTGATGTGTAGACCCAGGTTTACCACTCTGGACATTGAGCGGCTCTGCTAGACTTATTACCCAAGACTTGGCTACCAGAGTTCTTGCCTAAAAGCTTTCAACTGACCCCTGCAAATAAAAGTTCTTTTTTTGTTTTTTTTTCTGGAGCTCTGTAGCTGTGTGCACGAATATCCCAACAGTCAAAGAAAGTCATTAACTAAAATTGTAAGGTTTATATCTTGAAAACAACAAAAATGAGAGACTAAATGTAGATGCTATTCGAAACACTGATTATAAACATTCCAAAGGGCAGTACATTCTTATTTTTGCTGTGGTTTGGCTATGCCATCCAATTAATTAGACATTTTGCTTAAGGTATCTTGAATCGATGTTCTGTTGTTTATAAGCCCAAAATCTTAACTAGTGTAGTTGACATTCTAATTCTGGTATTATTTTCTTCATTTGTGTGCATTATATGATTATAAGCACTGCAGACGTTTGCAGAGTGTGGCCCTTGCTCTCTATCTAATGGAATATAAGAATGTATTTCATTAATTTTAACCATTTTTCTTGTATTTTATGTAGTATTTAAATATTTAGTAAACATTTAAAGAATAGTTTTAGTTTTACGAAAATATGGCAATAAGTTTAGAGTTCCTATATTTGCCACACCAAGGTTCCCCTGCTATTAACAATCTTGTGGTTCCTGTCTCACAATTAATGAACTGGTATTTATATATTGTTATTAAAGTCAACAAATTGTATTTTCCCATTTTTCTCCTCATTTCTTTCTCTGTTCCAAAATCCCATCTAGGTTATTACATTACATTTAGTAGTCACATTTCCTTAGATTCCTCTTTGAGATAGTTTCTTAAATTTTTATGGTTTTTGATGACCTTCACAATTTCCAGGAGTTCTGGTAGAGTATATTGTTGGATGTCTTCAATTGGGATTTGCTTAATGTTTTTCTCATGGTTAGATAGTGGTGATGATTTTTTTTAGGAGGAAGTCCTCAAAGGTAAAATGCTTTTCTCTGGACATTTTATTAAAGTATGCAGTATCAACATGCTTTATCACCATTGATGTTAACCTTGACCTCTCATTTGGCAGTGATTGCCACGTTTCTCCACTATGAGGTTACTCTCTCTCCTCATCCCCTTTTACATAGTGTACTCCTTATTAGGAAGCCACTATGTGCAGTCACACTTGAGGATGCAAGAAAAATGTTCTGCTTTGATGGAGTAGAATCTTTCTGCATTGGAAATTTTTCTATTCTGACCATTTATTTTATAATTTATTTATATAAGCATAGACTCACGAATGTTTATTTTATTGATTGGATCATAATTTAATCCTATGTTATTTTGTTTCTCAAATTGTTCCAGGTTTTGGTCATTGGGAGTTGCTTTAGGCTGACACCTTTGTCACTTTTGCATGCCCCTAGAGCTTGTTTTTTGAGCTGTTTCTTCCTTTCTGTCACTCCAGGATGCTGCAAGATTATCTTGCATACTTCTTTGTCTTAGCTCTAAAATCATCCATTTTTTCCCCATTGACTCTAGATTCCTTTTACTGGAAAATACTATTAGAACACAAAATCTGGGTATGGGGTTATACATAATCATTTATTATTTTGAATGCAAAGTTCAAAAAGTTAGCATAGATATATATAGAGAGCTAAGTATACTAACGAATATGTACACATGTATACATCTAATAACTGAGGGATTATGAGACAGAATGTAATTGTTGGTATATTCGTTTTTCAATAGTAGAACTCTTGGTCTACTTTCTAATTTTCTGTTTTCACTATTAACTCTTCTATTTACTTCTTACGTTTTTGTCATTTTTGTCTAAATCGCTTCCAATAGCCTTTATTTCCCTCTTAGTTTGCAGCAACTCACTGCTGCAAATAAAAGGCTATTTGTAATAAAGGCTATTTGTAATAAAGGCTATTTACAAATAAAGGCTATTTGTAATAGGTTAATAAATGAATGTTTTGAAATTGCCTCTAGCCCTCTACAAATAAGAGAACCTTTCATAGAGTTCAACATGAATGGTAGTAATGCAGACATTATGGCAGCCATTTACTCTGTTCAGTGTTCCTTTTTCATTTTTTTCCTCCTTTATTATACTATGTTTTGGTTTTGCAGTGTTATCTTGGTTTTATTTCATAACCCAGAGCTGCAATTTATAGTATAACTTCTAGATAAATTTGATGTTACTATGTTGTTAATACAAATAGAGAATTAAACTAACAATGTGTTCTTTCTCTGTTTTAAGTCATTATGATACGTTGTAGCAGCTCCAAAGTTGGGTTTTCCCATTCTAATCCTGATCCCTGTTAGAAACAAATTTTTGGTGCTGTAGAAGAAATAGCACCTGAACATAAATGTTTTTTAGCAAGGCAAATTTACTTTTATAGAAGGGGGCCGCTTGTGGATGGAGCAATGGCAAGAGCACCACGAACAAAGGAAAACAGAGGTTTCTATCTTTAACACAATGGGTTTTTTCTTCTGTATTCTGTCTTTGTTGGCTGGAACTGGACTGCACAATTTAAATTGGTCCCGTTGGCTAATTTGAAGGGTGTAGGGAGGGGGTTACACTGGCAGGAAGGACAACTTTGGCAGGAGGAACCCTTGTGGCAGGAGGGGCAATTTGCTGTGTGAGTGGAATATGGACCCTATAGATAAGGACTGGCTGGGAAGTTGCTTATTGAGACCAGGGCAGGGAGACATAGAGAGTAAGGAAGTAAGGAACTTCCTTACTTGAAAGCAGGGACAAAGAACGAGGAAATCTAAATAAGCTAAACCTTTGAAAAAGAAGTTTTTCACAATCCCCATGGATGAAAACATTCCAAAAAAACTTACTTAGACATGAAGCATCATGAAAGCACATACAATTCAATTTTAATTTTTCCCTCTATTTTAAAGAAAACTGTGTTCTCACAGGATAGTGAAAACCCTGCTTAATACTTACATGACAAAACAAGTTTACCCTAAATTTATTGTCTTGCTGCCTTTTGTTTATAACCCCCTCTTCCTATCTTCATTTAGTTTGCTATTTATTTCCTGACCAGCTATGATATGATGATATTTTTGTTTTTAATTCTAAAATGCATATTGTATGCCCTTTATATCTCGTTTCCTGATATTTAATTTTAATGTTTTTAACTTTGAGACAGTCTACTTAGCTTCACAGTTGTATCTAAATTTTTATTGATAGCCATTATATGTTATTTTATGTCCAGTTTGGTCTTTCATGACTCAGTTATCAAAAGATAATTTGGAGGTCTTTTGTGGTAGTCTCATGGTCTGGTTATTTAGAGGAGGGTAAATGGATTCTACTGAGATACAGGGAAGGTCTAGGCGTGTCCAATCTTTTGGCTTCCCTGGGCCACACAAAAGAAGAAGTGTTTTGGGCCACACTTAAAATACAATAAAACTAACAAAAGCTGATGAGCTAAAAAAACAAATCCCAAAAAAAACTTATGTTTTAAGAAAGTTTACAAATTTGTGTTGGGCCACATTCAAAGCCACCCTGGGCTGCATGTGGTCCAGAGGGCGTGTGTTGGACGAGCTTGGTTTAGACAATGGTGTTTAAGGAGGAGGAGTATTGACCAGCTGGCTGTTTTTCAGTCCTACCTGAAATTGGCCTTAAATCCTACCCGCCCTATTTTCATCCTGCTTTTATAGAGCTCTTGTTCCTATGAATCTCCTACCATTAGTTATCCTGTATCATCTCTTCCCACCATCTCAGGAATTGTGGGCTAACAAGAACACAGGAATCTTCTCTCTGTGGTTCTGGTCAGATGAGCACAGGAGGACAGCAAGTCGAATCTGGTACAATGAGAGAAGAAATTTATCTTTCCCCATTTTATTCCTGATATGTAAAGCATTATGAAGATTGAAAGATGGAGAACTGCTCCTGGTTCCATGATATCTGAGTTCTCATACATTTTATCCCCTACCTGCTGAATTTGCTTAAGGCAGGCAAAGACAAAGCGCTAAATTTTAGAATTATAATTATTGACTTTCTGGAAAGGAAACTCTCATGTACTCTGTCATCTCACTTTTACACGTTCAGACATTTAGCTTTCAAACATATACTCAGGGACATTTTTGTTAAGAATGAGGAGGAATCTACCTCTGATGGAGAGCATTTTGTTTGTTTGCACTGTAATCAGCATCGATGTTGGTGACACGTTTGCCAGTGATGAAGGATAGTGGCTTATCTCTCTTTTTTATTGGTATCTTCCTATTCTAACTTTCTCCTGTTACCTCAAACTAATGCATCATCTAACTTTTCTTCGATGCTTCGGAGATTCATATCTCTTTATATAAAAATTATGACTTTTCTGATTGATTTTTTTCTATGTTTCAGAATAAGTATTAGAACTTCTGTTGGTTTTGATCTAGTTAAATTCAATGCCTTGGATGGAACTTTCATTTATTTCTAGGAGAATTGAGATTTCAAACTGGTCAGCATTGCAGTAAGTGAAATCAAAGTAACGAAAGTGCCTAAGAATTATTAACATCGTATAGTCATAGACTTTATTGAGTACTGAAAAAAAGATATTAAATTAAATTTTATTTTATTATTATGACTTACAGCCTGACTAGCACATTTAATGAAGTGTAGCCATAATCAGTATGTATCAGTTATGTATGGCAGTTAATCTATATAAGGGGTAGGTAGTTAACAGTGTCTTACATGTACTGAGACATCCTGCCAAATAAAGCAGGGGAAATTCTCATGAAACTATTTAGATTTCAGATGGGAAGGGTAAGTTATGTTTGGTAAGCAGAACTCAAAGTTTTGTAGTCATAATACATGAAAATGTTCACTATTAAGGAACCTGAAATGAAATAATGGTATTCTGTTAGAAAGTAGAGCTTATGTAATTCTCAAAGCAGGAAAGCTGTCTTTATTGCAAGCTAGTATTTGTGGAATGAACTTAAATTTCCAGAGAATAAATTAGAAAAAGCAAGATAGGAAACCAGTCCTGCAAAAAGACTACAGAGCTTTACAGGTTACTGGAATCAGAATTCAGATTCAGAACACCACATTCTGCAGACTGGGGTATGTGAGACTTACTCATTGAAAGCTAAGTGCTAATACATGGTCGTTTTAATGCATGCAATACATTAATAGGGAAACCAACAGTTAGAGTTGGCCATTCTTATGCTCTTTCAGAGTTTTGACAAGATCATGATTGGGTGCAATGACAGAATGCTGTAATTAGCCTCAGGAAGTGGCTTTGCTAATGAGCGGAATAAGGAATTTTATTTAAAACCAATCCCCATTCACAGCACCAACATTCAGCAGCTATTGTAAATTGGTTTATTTAATTTCTCCCTATTCTGATGAACAGTACTAATAAAGATGAGTCATTGATTTCTAAAGTCTGAGAGAGAAGCAGACTATACTATCTTGTAATGGAATTGAGATC
>NW_016107652.1:1764244-1800614 GCF_001604975.1 Cebus imitator | reverse complement strand
TTTTGATGCAGTTTTGCTCTTATTGCCCAGGCTGGAGTGCAATGGCACAATCTTGGCTTACTACAACCTCTACCTCCTGCATTCAAACGATTCTTCTGCCTCAGTTTCCCAAGTAGCTGGGAATACTGGCATTTGCCACCATGCCCAGCTACTTTTTTTATTTTTAGTAGAGACAGGGTTTTTCCATGTTGGTCAACCTGGTATCGAATTCTCAATCTCACCTCTGGCTCCCAAAGTGCTGGGATTCCAGGTGTGAGCTGCTGTTCCTGGCCTCAGAAAAAGAAATTCTTAATATACAATGGGTATTTCCACATGAAGAACAAATTAACCATTCTTAGGTAAATTAATGTGTTATATTAACACATTGAATAACTACCATTTTCTTTCCACAATTTTATAATAATCAGTTGTTTGTACTTAATGTTTTTCTACATAATTTGATATGATTTAAAAAGACAAATTTATAGAATGAAGGTGCTGGAATAAAAATGTCCCTGAAGAAAATAGTTTCTCATTTCTTACATTGTTGCATACTCACTCTCTCCTCAAAAATTAGAAGGGGAAAAAAGCTTAAGTGATATGCTAAAGACCTTGTGAGTTTATGTGTAGAAGAGTTAGGTCTAAATCACACATAAATCACACATTATGATTTTCTGTGCAATCCTAATATTCTTATTTATTTCATCTTTGATTTTGTACCTTTGATTAGCAGTATTAGAATTATGAACTGTCTGGAAAAATTTTGGAGGGTGTGTCAATAGTAATAATTTTTTCAGAGTTGTATTTCAGTAATTCATGAACAAAAGTAATGTTTTAAATTACATCAATAAGAGATAAATATCTTCCTTAATTTCTATGTAATTATCAAGATTAAAATGTTGCCGCTTTAAAGTATGACTACCTTTAATGACATTTTTTTCTGTGTTTAAAAGTATTTGCAGTTTTATTTTTTTGAAATCTACTAAGGGTGAGTTGGGAAACAGTCACCAAGATGGTCCTTTCTGACACCCTAGCAAGTTCGGGAAGGTCCCACTCCACCTCAGTTTTGGTAATTTTCTAGAAAGACTCATAGAATTCACTAAAAGCTGTTGTATTCATGGGTACAGTTTGTTAAAATGGAAATAGATCAAAATCAGCCAAAGACGAGGTACATGGGGCAGAATCCAAGAGATTTCAAACATGGAACATCCAGGTTTGGTTTTTTCATAGTCGTGGACACTATTAACTTCTCCTAGCAATGAACATGCATAGAGCGTTGTCAACCAAGGACATCCTCTGAAGCCTTGGTGTCCAGGGTCTTTACTGGGCTTTGTCACATAGACATGATCACTTTCTCACATGATCCTCCCTAGTCCCCAGATTCTCTGAAGCTATTAAACTGATATCTATCCACTCAAAGCCTTAGAGTATATGACATAGCTCAAGAATAAAGACACTCTTACCAGGCAGAACATTTCCAGAGCTTACTGATCACTCCCTAGGAGCTGAGGGCAAAGGTCAGACCACACTCTGGGCGAGGTTCAGTTCTTTACTATATGCCGAGAAATGTATTTGCTGTTTTCTCTTGCAGGAAAAAATAATTATAAGATTATTTCCAAATTAGGGGAACATGGAAGCCTGAAAATGCTATAATAAATGTATAATCAGGAATAAACAAAGAGGTTACCAGCATGAACTGTGTAGCTTTAATTACTTGACCAGATACAATAGGTTTTTGTGTCTTCTTTGAATATTGTAACAGAAAATCGAGGATCATAAAAGTAAGGACTAAAACACATCGAGGGAAGGCATAAAATTTATAAACAACAGCCGGGCGTGGTGACTCAAGCCTGTAATCCCAGCACTTTGGGAGGCTGAGGCGGGTGGATCACAAGGTCAAGAAATCGAGACCATCCTGGTCAACATGGTGAAACCCTGTCTCTACTAAAAATACAAAACATTAGCTGGGCATGGTGGCATGTGCCTGTAATCCCAGCTACTCAGTAGGTTGAGGCAGGAGAATTCCCTGAACCCAGGAGGCAGAGGTTATGGTGAACCGAGATCTCGCCATTGCACTCCAGCCTGGGTAACAAGAGTGAAACTCCGTCTCAAAAAAAAAACAAAACAACAACAACGAAACAATCCCTGAAGCAAAGTGCCTAAAAACTCAGAGTCGATACAGACAACTGACAAATAGTGAAACTTTAGCCTAAACATTGGTAAGTTTCTCTAATTAAGTTAATCATTTTCCTCCCTTAATCAAGGATAATATGTTACATACCAAAATAGAACACATTTCTTAAGTACATGATGACTAAAACTAGACATATATGTGTACATACATGCATGCCTAGACATATTTTTATTTGTCTGTGTGTGTGTGTGTGTGTGTGTGTGTGTGTGTGTGTGTGTGTAGTCAGCCCTTGATGTCCCTGGGTTCTATCTATATGAATTTAACAAACTATTAATAATATTTGGTAAAGTAAAAATGGATAGTTGTATCTGTACTAAACATGTACAGGTTTCTTCTTGTCAGAGTTATTCCCTAAATAATACAATATGACAAGTCTTTATATAGCATTTAAACTGTATTAGGTATTATTGGTAACCTAGAGCTGATTTAAAGTATATGGGATGTGTGAAGCTTGTATAAATAGTATCATTTCACATAAGGGACCTGATCATCTATGGATTTTTATATCTGAGGGGGATTCTGAAACCAATCCCCTACTGTATATATGTATGTACACATGTTTATATGTATATGTGTATGTATGTATGTCTGTAAGTGTGTGTATAGTATGCTATAGAAAGAACATTATACTGTACTCTTCCATTTTATACCATGGAGACAACAGAGAGATGATAAAACAATCATGTGGAAGTTACCGCTTATATACTTTATCACCTCTGTTAACTTTCTTTCTATTACTCAAAGTAAGTTCCTTCCTACTTCATGACCTTCTCAGTGTTTTTCCCGTTTTCTGGGAAACTTCCTAATTTCATATACTATTTTACAGAACTAGCCCTTCCTCAAGTTAAAAATAAAATTGCTTCAGGGAAGCCCTGCCTATTCCTCTAATGTAAGTCAGATAATTTTGTGGCAACCTGATTCTATGCACAGTCACATAGGCTGTCCTGAAATATATGTAAATAAACATCTATTTGTAAATATACACATATTTATATATGTCTGTATATACACATGTAGAAATATGTCTAGACATGCATATTTATATGTGCGTGTCTATCATTTCTCAATTGACACTGTGCTTTAGCTTTTCAGTCCTCATTGAACATTGTAGTTGAAAAATGATTGATATAATATTTTTTTCAGATAAAACCCATAAGGACAGAACTATATTAATCTTGATCATTTTCTACTTGTCATATATCACAGCGGCTAGCCCATGATAGTCTTTGAATTAATGTTTGTTAATATTTTTTGAAAGAGTAAATATGTACTCTACATTAAAGCGGAAAAAGACAATGGTAAATCAATTATCAATCCAGAGAGCAAATACCTAGGTATATATTAGAAAAACCAAGAGTCAAGCATCTGAGAGGACAATAATGGACTCATTCAATGTCGGTAGTCACGTAAGAAAAAAATTCCGGTAAGATGTCACTGGTTTTAGACACTGTGGGTTTATGTTATCTCTTAAGGTAATATAATTGTCATTAAAAAGTTATTGTTACAGAAGTATAAGCACCAAAGCCATAATGCAGTCGATTTAAGCTATTGTCTTTCAGCACCAAAACTCGTACTTCTAGATTGGCTTTGTGATGGTGGAACTGGGATCCTGAACACCACAAATTTGCCCATGAGGGGCCTTGAAAGGAGACTGTGAAAAGAAAGGGAGGCTTGCTTCTTCCTGTCTGCTCACTGGGGGCTTCTTGTTGGCTTGTAATTCCTTTGAGCCTCACTCCAATATGGACTCCTCATCCCTAAAGCAGGTGACTCATTCTGTGGCAGCAGCTGAATCCAGCTACCAGTTTTTCCCAAATGTGCCTCACCAACTTCATGGCAACTGCCTCTTGGGAGCCATCTAAGCAGTGCTGCCCTCCTGAGGACCCCTCCCAAACTCAGTTACACCAGCACCAGCTGAACTTCCACGTTCCTTCCTCAGGGGTCGTACTTTAGTCTCTGCAGAAATCTAAGTTCGTTTCTAAGTTTTCAAGGCCAGCATCTTCCTTCGGCCCTAGGAATGACCGTTGCTTCCCACAGCAATTATTTCCGTGCTACATCAGTTTTCTGTTTAGCCTTTAGTAACACTTTTATACATCAGGGTAGGATTTTTTATATCAAATTATCTCCTTCCAATAACTTGATAGATATGGTTGCCTGACTGGACTCTAATTGATACAGAGAGGAATACGCATTGAGAAAATAAGTAGTAAGTGAAGATGATTTGACAGAAGTGAGTTGACAATAAAGAGAAGAGAGACAGATGTGGCTTTAAAGAATGGATGCAAGGCGTACAAAAGATCTGAGGATATTCTGGGACAGAAAGGAAATGTGAGTGGAATGAGAAAGTTTGAGAACTGATGAAATGGAGGGAATGAATGAGACTAACGGTCCCAGAGGCAATAGAAGTCATTTATTCTAATGGATAACGGTGATGTGATTAGACTGAAAACACTGTTCACTAGACACTGGAATCTTTCCTAGAAGCAGAAGGGGGAAAAAAAAAGGACAGGTAAAAGACAGTTTAATGATACAGGAAGATTTTTCAGGGAAGAAAACAACTCAGGTATAAAAGAGAAAACAGTTGAGAAATTTAATTCTCATTGCGGAAGAAGGTTTTGAACATCTGGCAAAATAAATAAATGCAAATAATTTTTTTAAAAGGTAAACATTGAGACTGCTTGCTGTGTAGGTTTTGGTCATGGTCATTAATAGACAATTTATATAATATTTAGTTTGAGTTATATGAGTGAGAGCCCTTTTGGCTTCAAGTAACGGAGCCCCAATTTGAAGTTAATAGATATATACGAGGTTGTCTTTCATAACTTATGAGTCAGGGAAACTGACATTTTCTCCATGGTGAAACGTGGAGTTTGAACAGCAACACGGACACCATCAGCCTTCATACTCACTATGATCATTTATTCATGCTTTCCATGGTCACTGATGCCACCTCTTCTTCCTTCGTGATAATGTTTTTCATCCAGCAGGAAACATAGGAAGGACCATAGGAAGCTTTGGCATTATGTGGCTGTTCCAGATAGAAAAGACACATGTATTTCAATGCAGGAAATCCAAGAAATCGAAGTAAAAGATGCCAGGTAGCCTGATGATTGCCAACAGCTATCACAATGACTCAGGGAGAAGTCCAGTGATGGCCCAGGGTGGGTCAATAGCCCACAATGTGGAAACTTGGGAAATTGGCAATTCCCATTCAAAATGTGTATTGGTGTTGTATTAATTTTCAACTGCTATGAACCAGGTAACCTTAAACTTTGGGCTTAAAACAACACAAATTCACTATATCATAGTCTCCACAGGTCTGAAGTCCAAGCTTGGCATAGCTAGGAGCTAGGTTCTCTGCTCAGGATCTCACAAAACTGAAAGCAAAGTGCCAGCTAGGGCTAAGAGTTCAAGTGGAGCTCAGAGTACTCTTCCAATCCACCAGTCCACTGGTTCCTACCCCAGCATCAAGTTCTTTTTAGGTGTAGGAATGGAATTCCTGTCTTCTTCACGCTGCCAGCAAAGAATTTCTCCCCACTTGTAGAGGCTGGCACTAGGCCCTGGCTCTGTATCCCTTCCATGGGCAGTTTATAACGTGGCTATTTGTTTATGTTCAGACTAGCAGGAGAGCATCTCGATGATACTTCACCTTCTTTTAAGGAGCTCACCTGATTGGCTCAGACCCATTCAGGATACTCTTGCTTTTGAGTAACTCAAAGTCAACTGTTTAGGGACCTTACTTATGTCTCTAAAAAAATCCTTTTCACATATCATACAACATACAAATTGGTGTGTTGTTTCTTCATTTTCACTGGTGCTCTGCACACTAAGGAGAAGACATACAGATCTTGTCCATGAGAGATGGGGACACTGGAGGGCTGTCCTCGTTTTATTCCTGTTGGTATAAGAAAATACCCTACATTGAATAACATATAAACAATAGAAATCTATTTCTTATAGTTCTCAAGGCTGGGAAGTCCAAGATCAAGATGCTGGCAGATGTGATTTCTCATAGATGGCATCTTTTCACTGTGTCCACACGTGGTGGAGGGGCAAGGCATTCTTTAATGATGCCTTCTTTAATAAGGGCACTAATCCCATTCATGAGGGCTACCCTCGTGACCAAATAACCCCCAACAAAACCCACCTTGTAATACTATCAAATTTGTAATTCAGTTTTCAACATATAAATTTGTGAGGGGCACAATTGTTCAACCATAGCAGGGAGGAGACATCTTAGTATTCTGCCTGCCACAGTCTACTTCCTGAGCCTAATGATTCATATCCCTCACACAAGCAAATGTCATTCACCCTCTTGAAGCATTACAAAGAGTCTCATTCTGTTATATTATCTGCTCAAAGTCTAAATTTCTCATCATCTAAATTAGGTGTGAATGAGACTTCCATGTGTAATTCTTTAAATACAGATGTTGGGCACAATTCCTCCCCACCAGTGGACATGTGAAACTAAAGACGTAAGGTATCTCTCCTCAACACTCCTGACATACAATAGTGGAGCAGGCATTGCATAATAGTTAAACGCCTCTGGGCTTGAAAAAGCAGGCAAAGGAAGATGAGAAGGAGTTGATTGGTCCAAGTTAGTTCTGAAATCCACACAGGAAAACACCATGAGAATTTTTATTAGGTTTAAAGGACTGGGAATAATCACCCATAGCTTTTGACTTTGTCCTCAAGGCTCTTGGCTCCATTCTTCCTTTCTTTATTAGAGAAGCAGCATGTGTTTGCTTCTGAGGAGTTTCATTAGCCTTCTGTCATTAGAATTTGGAGATCCAAGAGCCTACTTTAACTTCATTTCCCTTAGTCTTTTCAGTTAAAGTCAGGATTATTTCTGCTAAAACAATGTTCTCAAAAACTTTCAAAAGTTTAGCATTTCTGCTAAAACAGTGTTCTCAAAAAGTTTCACTGGGTTTCACTTCAGTAGTCAAAGGCATATCCAGTAATATTTTGAGATAATTTATTCTCTATCTTTGGTTTCTTCTGAGGTGACTGAGGAACAATACTCTTAAGCCTCATAAAGTCCCACTAGTTTGTTTGAGAGGACCTGTGAGGGATATTCTTAGTACCTTGCAAAGACCCTTTGTGTTACTGATTGTTCTAACCTTTGATCTGCCATGTTGTAGCAAAAGGTCATATAGTGACACATAGCTTCTTCTCCATGCCAAGTCTGTGGCAGCCATATGAGAATTTTAGAATCTTTTGCCATCCAGAGAGCTCAAAATCATCTATTTCAATAGATGAAAATCATCTATTCCTTGTTCCTCTTTAACATTTCTTCCCTCCATTTCTCTCTCTCCTCGTGATTTTATCATAAGTAGCAAAAGGAAACCGGGCAGCACCCTTAACACTATGATTGGAAATGTCCCTACCTAAGTTCATCATTTCAAAATTCTGCTATCAACATCGTATAGTTTTACTAGGGCTTCTGCCACTGTATGAGAAGGACGTCCTTTCCGTTAGGTCAGAGTCTGTTTTTAGCTCTCATGAGCATCATCCTTAAAATCCTAATTTCTATTAGCAGTTTGTTCAAGGCAATTTAGATTTTCTCTTAGTATGTGACTCAAAATTATTCCAGCCTTCACTCACTGCCTGATTTACAAGCTGTGCCCAAATTTTAAGTATTGATATCAGCACCACTCCACTTCTAAGTACCAAAATATACATTGGTGTTCATTTGATGCTATAGTGAATTACTGAAAATTTAACAGTTTAAAATAACACAAAATTATTATCTCATGACTTCTGTAGATCAGAAAGTCCAGGGGTAGCACAATTGGGTTGTCTTTCTAGGACCTCATAAAATGGAAATTAAAGTGTCAGCTGGGGCTCCTTTCTCCTCTTAAGCTCAGAGTTGTCATCTGATTTCATTTAGATGGGTTGGCAGAATTCAGTGTCTTGTGTTTGTAGGACTAAGATCCCTATTTTCTTGCTGGGTATTGGCTGATGGTCACCTCAGAAGCTTCTAGATGCTTCTTCCAGTTTGTAGTCATGTGGCCTCTTCTGTAGGCAGTTTACAACATACATGGCTGTTTGGTTTAGGCCTTCCAGAAAGAATCTCAGTGATACTTCACTGTATTAGTCCATGCTCACACTGCTATAGTATTTCTGCTACCTGAAATATGATAATTTATAAAGAAAAGGGGTCTAATGGACTCACACTTCTGCATGGCTGGGGAGGCCTCAGGAAAATCACAACCATGGTGGAAGGCAAAGAGGAAGCAAGGCAAATGTTACCTGACAGCAAAAGAGAGTGAGAGCAAGGAAGTGTCACACTTTAAAATCACCAGATCGCATTAGAACTTACTCACTATCACAAAAACAGCATGGGGGAAATTGTCCACATGATCGAATTACCTCCCACCAGGTCCTTCCCTCAACACATGGGGATTACAATTCAAGATGAGATTTGGGTGGGGACACAGAGCCAAACGATATCACTGTCTTTTGAATATCTCACATGGTTATGATATCCCAGCATATTGAAAGGTGTCAGCCACACTGAAGAGGAGGGAATTGTATAGGGTGTGTGTGCTGGGGATGGGAGTCATGGGGGCCATCTCAGATTTCTTCTTCCTGCAGGTGGAGACAGTAGCAATTATTAACACTCTCCCTTCGCAGGGCATCACTCTGCCTTAAGTGAGAATTTTGCTGTAAAACGAATACTATGGATATCTTTTAAGTGTCTGTTCCCAAACACAGTAAATTTCAAATCACCAGATGCCACTATCCAGCTTATTTGTCAAGACTGAAAATAAGTCATTCATTTGTCTGTTTTTCTCACGCCCACTATGTAATTCATTAGCAGGCCCTATCTTCATCTTTTAACCTAACCAGCATCATTTGCCCTGACACCTGCACTAGCAGGGAAGGTCTTCCACTTCTATTCTATACTCCTTATGATCTACTACTCTCTTTGTTGCATCTTCTAAAAATGTCACCTGCATCTTCCAATTTGATCATGTAAATAAAATAAAATACATATTTAAAAAAACTCTTTTGGCTGGAAACAGTAGCTCACATGTATAATCTCAACACTTTGGGAGGCCACGGAGGGTCAGGAGTTTGAGACAAGCCTGGTTAACATGATGAAACCCTGTTTTACTAAAAACACGAAAATTAGCTGGCCACTGTGGTGCGTGGCTGTAACTCCAGCTATTTGGGAGGCTGAGGCAGGAGAATAACTCAGCCTGGGAGGCAGAGTTTGCAGTGAGCCAAGGTCAGATCCTGTCACTGCACTCCAGGCTGGGTGACAGAGAGACTGTGTCTCAAAAAACAAACACAAAACTTTTCTGATAGCCACCCATTAAATTCAGAATAAAGTCCAAACTGTTTACTATGGTTCACAAGTTTCTATTCTCTGATCTTACATCATCCCTAACATAAACTTTTCATTACTCTCCCACCTTAACTCATTTACTCACTACCAGCCACATTTTCCATTTATGTATTAGGATGATTACATATCTTTATTTTCTATATATAACACCTACAACATTGCTCTTGACATGACTATTTCTTCATCATTCTAGTGCATTCTCTGTCTAGTCTACCTAAATTGCAATATCTTATTTACACTCTTTCCTATCAAAGTGACTAACATTTATTTATCTTGTCCTTTAAAAAATTCTTACATGTTCCTAACCTATGTCCTCATGTTTGAAGCTCATCTCTGTTCCCAGAGAAGGGCACAGTTCATTCCTGCACTGTGATGTTTCACCCTACATCAAGAAGTAAATGTTTGCTTCCAATCTGGTTCTCAAGACTTCAATATATGGACTGCCCTGCTAGCATAAGTCATACCATAGTTTCCTTTGAAGTGAAGTAGACAATGACGGATGTGTTACTATATAATAGGAATATTGTATTAGTCCATTCTTGCACTGCTATAAAAATACTATCCAAGACTGGGTAATTTATTAAAAAAAAAAGGTTTAATTGTCTCATAGTTCTACATAGCTGGGGAAG
This sequence comes from Cebus imitator, assembly GCF_001604975.1. Lineage (NCBI taxonomy): Eukaryota > Metazoa > Chordata > Mammalia > Primates > Cebidae > Cebus > Cebus imitator. The sequence continues at coordinate 1,790,461 of NW_016107652.1, read as the reverse complement.
CCTCAGGAAACTTACAATCATGGTAGAAGGCAAAGGGGAAGCAAGTTTACACCTTCTCACATGGCAGCAGGAGGGAGAAAAGTAGTGAAGGCTAAACTTGCCAAACACATAAAACCATCAGATCTTGTGAGAACTCACTGTTATGAGAACAGCATGGAGGAAACCACCCCAATGATCCAGTTAACTCCCACTAGGTTCCTCCCTCAACTCCTGAAGATTATGGAGATTATTATTCAAGATGAGATTTGGGTGGGGTCCCAAAGCCTAACTATATCAAATATGAACTTCAAAAAAAATTAGATAACAAATGTTAATGCAACATTTGTTTAAGATGCAAACTAAGTATGAAGTATGTGCTTGTGAAGCTTGTTTAATTCTATTTGTATTTCTTTGATCCATAAATATTTTATTCATAGTTTATTACTGAATATCAAACTTCATCTGATTTTGAGTCATGTTACATATAATTAAATGCACATATCATATTTACATACTAAAATTACTTTGAATTTGAGATGGTTTTAAATTTTGTATAGTAAATATTTAACCTTCTAAGCTCAGTAAAAATGTTTATTAATTTTTAAAGGCAAATATGTTTAAAGGAATAAGCAAGGACATTTGCATTTTTTAAACATTTATTGCAAGGTAAATTTCTATGCAAATAGATAATAAAATAGTTGATCTATGTTCCATAAAGCATTATGTTATTTACTTAGACATTTTAAAATGCATTTATGGAGATGCAGTAGGTATATGCAAGTATATGTGGGCGTAGATGTACATAAATATACAAATACGTCACAATGATTTCTAACAATCTGATTTCAAGCCCTATTTTTGAATACTAGTCATAGAGTTCACTAGTTGCTTTTAGAAAGTTACTTTTCCTCTCTAGATTTGTTTTGTCATCTGCAAAGTGGGCATAATAACACCTAAACAAAGAATTTTGTAAAGATACAATTTATAGGGAGGTCCTTTGCTAGTGCTGCTCACATAATAAGTCCAGAGTAAGCAAAAAATAAGGCATATCATTATAGTAGATTAATGGTTTGGAGACTATTAGTTTTCTGTTGATGTCATAAGAAATTATCACAAATTTTGAACACCTTAGCATAATGTAAATTCATTTTCTTATAGTTCTATATTTCAGAATTCCAACACAGGTATCACTGGGCTAACATTTAGGTGCGGGCAAGATAGAGTTCCTTTCTGGGAGCTGTAGGGAATAATCTGTTTTTTGTTTTTGTTTTCTTATCTGGATTTTTGGCAGAATTCAGTTCCTTGAAACCATAGGACTGAAGTCTCTGTTTCCTTGCACACTGTCAGCTGATGTTTGCTCTCATCTTTTAGAGGCTGCCCACCTGTCTCAGCTCATGGCCCTTTTCTCCATCTTCAGAAGCAGCCCCAGTAGGTTGGCTCTTTCTCATGCTTTGAATCTTTCCTGTCTCTTCTCTCACATCCTCTGCCCCACAATTCTATCTTCCTCTTCTACTTGGAAAGTCTTGAATTGGACCTCATTCGATCCATCTGGGTAACACATAACAATTTTGCCTATTTTAAGGTTTGTTACCTCATTTTTAAAATTTTTTTATTTTATTTATTTATTTTTTTTGAGACAGAATCTCACTCTGTCGCCCAGGCTGGAGTGCAGTGGTACGATCTCAGCTCACTGCAATCTCTGCCTCCTGGGTTTAAGCAATTCTCTGCCTTAGCCACCTGAGTGGCTGGGATTACAGGTGCCAACCACCACACGCGGATAATTTTTGTATTTTTAGTAGAGACAGGGTTTCACCATCTTGGCCAGGCTGGTCTTGAAACTCTGACCTTGTGATCCACCTTCCTCAGCCTCCCAAAGTGCTGAGATTACTGGTGTGAGCCACCGCGCCTGGCCAATATGATTTTTATATTAAGTTTTTTGGCCGCACTTGGGAATTCTGAGTATGATCAAAGGATACATCACAGTTCTATTTGCAGCTGATGTTTATATTTCTCTTTTGTTTCCTAATTCTAAATTTGAAGCATTTCTTTGTCTCAAAGGAATCTCTTCATCAGAAATCACTTCCTTTTCAATGTTAATAATTATTTTACCAAGATTTCTCAATTTGTTTGTCTATAGTCATAAGAACCTCTGTTGCTCTATATGCGTTCTTCATTATCTCAATTTCTAGAGTTCTGTTTATATACTTTTTTTCCCTTCTATCATCTGCTGCACAATCTCATCCCATCTGGAAATTTAAAGAGGAATATTTTTCTTTTCCAAACGTGATAAAATTATGCCTTTTACAACTGCCTTTGACCGCAAAGGAACAATTTCATCTTTGTGCTCCAAAGCCAGGAGCAGAGTTACAAAGACTGACCTAGTTTTGTCAGAGAGAAAACAACTTCTAGACTGACTCGTACCTAGAAAGTATTTCCCAAGATGCAGCAAACATTTATTCTATGTATAATTGCTTTGTCCCAGAATTAAACACCCCTGCTGACTGTAGCCACCTGGGTATTGTTGTTTAACTCTGCCAGGAACACTTCTGTGGACCCTTGTCCATCATGGTTTTGTATTTTCACAAATACAGTTGTAGTCTAGGGAAGTATGCAATTTTACATTTAACCCGATATGGCAGCTTTCAATAGCTAGTGATTAGCTAATGATTTAGTTATAAATGACCTAATAAATATAGGTTTTAAAAAATGACTATTCACTACATCTAAAATATATTTCATTGCTGAAAGGATAGAGTACCTAAATTCACTTAAGGTATCAATTTAGTACTTATTCATTTTAGTTACTTATGGATCTATGATTAGAGTCATACTTGTCTTCCCCATTTTAATTTGTAAGTTCTGCAATTCATACAATGTTAAAAAATATTGAAAAACCTCTCCTAATCCCCTATTCTATTCCTTGGATTTCATAATTTCTATTTTCAGTTCTTCTAATGGTCACCTCTGTAATTGTAAGTAATATGTTTGTACCCATTTATCATTTATTTATTCTGTTTATCAGCATACACCCTATTGTTTTACTCTCTGCTGTGAGAGATCAGATAGGTTTCTGACTTACACAGTCTTATCTTTCCATCTTCCCATTCCCTTCATTTTTTTTTAAGATTTATTTTGCTTTTTATTTATTTTGTTCACTCTTATAAATCTGAATACTATGTTCAAATGTAATCTTGATCCATCATATTTAGATAATATATCTTTCCTCGTTAGATGAAATGCTAAAATATATATGACTATTTCTCTGTACGTCTCCTCCCCTCTTCCTCTCAGCTTGACATTGTAAAAGAAATTTATAACATTTGCCTTTCATTATATAGCTATAATTATTTCATGTTGTTTTTTTCTGAAAAACAAAGGGTCATAAACACTTTCTATTATAATACAGTAATGTAAATATAACCTTTGGAACAAGAATATTATTACATCTATAAGGGATATGAAATCTGCTTTCTCTCAACTTATTCTTTTGAAGGAAGTTCATCCAACACTCAAGACTAGTTGGAATCACTGTTTGAAAACTCCATTAACTGAATAAAGTCATGTTACTTGGACCACAAGTTACATGACTATATTTCTTTTATAATTTTTTTAATTTCTTTTGTCAATCAAAACGTATAAGGCTTTCTTTATTACATCTCTAATGTCATAAAAATCTCTTAATTCTAATAATTATTAAACAGTGATTATTAGATTGATCGTACCAGTCTCTTGCAAAATGTGATCTCAACATTTATTTTCAGAGCCCCGTTGGGTGAAATCCACTGTTTCTTCAATCTCATAGCATGTGATTTCCTTCAATTTGGGCTTTTTTTTCCAGTAAGCTTGCATTTTCCCCCACCATGAATTCAGACTTTACATTTATCAAACTAGCTTTTTACATGATCTTTAAATGAACACTGGACAAAATTAGCTGGACTAAAAAATTAGAATTTTTTAAATGCCCATCCATATTCCTCTGGGATTTTAGTGCTGATGTTGAATATTTTGACAACAATCACATTTAGCCTTGAGACTAGTATCCTTATTTTTAAGGATCTAATATGTGATTGAGGTGGATGGGTGACATGGACCTGTAGTCACAGATACCTGAGATGCTGAGGCAAGAGGATCCCTTGAGTCCAGACATTTGAGTCAATGAGTCTAGCCTGGGCAACATCATGAGACCCCTTCTTTAAAAAAATGAAAATGAAAAGGTGTAAATTAATGTGTTGATGTATGGCACCACTATTTGAAATGCATTTTAAATGTAAATCAGTCTTCTCTGTTGATCCTTTGTGTTTTATAATATTCTAACATATTTATATTTTTGCCTTTTATTCCATTATATATAGAAGATTTCAATTCCATCTCTACATTATTCTATTTAATAATTATTATTATCATTAATTGGAGCAAGTATGATATCTATTTACAAGTCTTATTTCTTATTCTCTAACCCATGTTCTTAGAAATGGAGTGTCTCTGGGGATACTTGTATATGGAACTTTGCATTTGCATAGTTTTTCTAAAGGACCTGTTTCCTCTAAGATTCATTTTTTGTGTGGCTATTTTTTTTTCTTTTGTGCTTTAGGTTTTCCTAGGCATCTGATTGTCTTTTTAGGTCTCATCACTATTGTGAAAAGAAGACTGTTAAATGAAAAGATGGTTGTAATCATGGGCACTATAGTTAATAGCTATATATTGTATACTTCAAAATTGCTAAGAAAGTAAATAAGCCTTCTCACCACAAACCACATATGTGAAATTTTGCCCATGTTACATATTTCTAAACATCATTTTATGCCCATGTTACATTTTTCAAAGCATCATTGTACAATTGTATAACTATATACAATTTTTATTTATCAATTTAAAAATGTTTAAATAAAAAAGAGGTTGGCTGCATGGCCTTCCCCTGTTGTGACCACACTTCTCTCTGTGTTGTGGTGATGCTAGCATTATGTTCTATCTATGGTGGAGTTGTGTGTGGATAGGTGGTTTCACTTGATCTTGTGTGGACTGTGATCAGGCTAATGAGTCTCTTCTCTAAGGGACTAGCTCTGGTGTTCTCACTTACACCTGGAGGGTGATCACTCAGCCTCTTCAGATAATTCCCCCATCTGAGAACAAAAGCCAGTGAAACCAGGGTGAGAGTGGCCAATCATGTATTTTTATGCAAGTGTTGATTCCATGGATTGCCCGTGTGTTTGCCACATCTCCCTATAGAAGATGGGCAACTTGACCCCAGGACTACCCTTTGGTTCCTCAGAGCTGAGACCCCTTTCCTAGACATTTTCACTAGTAATGCCCAGGCTGCATTGAGTCTATCCCTGTCTAATGGTCATGGCTGTTGCTCTGACACATAGAGTAACACATGGAAATTTAGAGTATGTGGATGACCAGCATGAAGATTTATGGTCTTTTTGAAATAATATTTTAAAAATTGTTTAAATATTTTTATTCAGAAACAATTTCACACTTAAAATATTTGAAATTCTCTCCTTTTCACAGTAGTAGAAAATAAAATTGCATCAAATCTCCCCTCTCCCAGCTATTCACCCTGGACCTAGACTGTGCTACAGCATTAGATGGTCAGGTAATTCATTTAAAGAGCAATGGGCCTGAACAGAATCAGTCTTTTGAGAGTGTTGTTATAGCAACCAAAAGCAAGTTATAAATTTGGTAATTTACTTGCAAAGGTCTTTTCTCCTCCTTAACCCTTAATAACTAGCTGTTTGAGAGCTTCTCACTCTTCAAACCTCACTCTCACATAAAGTCTTGAAACTTGTTTGCCTATCTTGCCAGCAGTTCTCTTAGCTCCTCTCGCTCAAAGGCTCTCCCTTATCTTTTTTGCTATAAAGCTAGCCCTACCTATACCCTCCTTACTTCCCCAAACTCAGATTCTGTCTCCATCTTTTCAGTCATGTAATTTTTTTAAGACAAAATGTTGAACATCTTTCTGGCATCAAAGCAAGCAAGGTTAAAACCTCCTCTTAGTTGTTGAGGAAGGAGAGGGACAGAAGACAATTCACACATTAATATACTGTACAAGGAGCACATAGACAAGCTGCAGTGACCAAGATAGCCATCACCACATGGCACTCCTTTTTCCTCTAAATATGTATTCATGACTTATATTCAGTAAATCACATTCACAGCCAATCATCATCTGAATCAGCCTCTGGAAATTACGTAGGAGAGAGCCGTATCTTCTCTCTCCCTCAGGCTAATGTGTAATGTGGCAATGTCCAGTTGCACAGACTAGGACCTCTGTGTTCTTAAATTTGTATTTCTCCCTAGAGCACATTTTCCTGCTTCACCAGCACAATAGGTTGAAAGAAAAGAGAAGGATAGTTCACATAAAGGGTGGTAAATGGTATTTCTCAGTCTCTTTATTCTACTCACTACTTTAGAGCATCCAGGACCATTGAACTACTTCTTCCAAAATCTCTTAAGCAGATTCCCAAAGCAGTACATTCAGCCTCTGCTTGTACTTATTGTCCAGTTCTTGTTGCCCACAGACCATCCTGAAAGTGCATTATGACCCTTATGTGTGTGTTTCATCAGGCCTCTATGATAACTGTGGTCATGTTTTGTTGACAATTGCTGTGACATACCACTAAGATTGGTGTCACTCATCAGCATTAAAAGGCCAGTGGTTTGCTAGTACCTTTGTGATGTCCACATCAATAGTGTTGTCGTTATTTTCTTTTGACAGGTATGCTCCCTGGACACCACATTGCTGTCCAGTGCATTCACTGTAATGTAATAGAGAACATCCATTCACCAAATGATAGCAGTTCCAAAATGTTGATTTTTTTTTGTCTGTAAAGAGCAGCTTTTTGATTCTGTGAAATAGATATATAAAACATATATATGTATATGTAATGCATGTATATATAACATGTGTGTATACAACATATATATCACAGAAATTACATATATAACACATATACACAAATTACATGTATAACACACAAATTATATATATATATATGTATATATATATATATATACACATATATATATATATATATATAATTTGCTGTTAATTTATTGTCCTTTTTTTCCTCTGGAGAATTAGACATAAGAGCATGAAAGACCAAAGGATTGACTGAACATACATGTTACAAAGCTAAGTAACAGACCCCGTTGGTCCTTAAGCCAAAAGTTCAGTTTTCTAAGGAGAGCTCTTTAGGGAGAGATGAAGCAGGCTACTGAACAGACACATGGTGTTAAGAAAGAACTACCCTTCTAGTTTCCTGACTGGCGTAGGCACTGAGCCCCTTACTGGTGTTGAAATCTCTTCATAAATAACTTTCTGGATAAAAAAATGGCTGGTGTTTCAAATGCCAACATTTTATGAGCTAATACTTTAAATTTTGCTAATAGCTCCACCCTTTCTGATTATACTTCAGGAAACCCTTGGATTGTGGTGATAGCTGTATTTGTTAGTCTCACTTTCTTCTTTTTCTTTTTCCTTTGAGAGGGAATCTCACTCTGTCACCCAGGCCGGAGTGCAGTGACACAATCTGCACTCACTGCAACCTCCACCTTCCGGGTTCAAGCAGTTCTCCTGTCTCATCCCCTGGGGAGCTGGGATTACAGGCGCATACCACTATGCCCAGCTAATTTTTGTATTTTTAGTAGAGACAGGGTTTTATCATGTTGGCCAGGCTGGTCTTGAAGCCCTGACCACAAGTGATCAGCCTGCCTTGGCCTCCCAAAGTGCTGGGATTACAGGCATGAACCACTGCACCTGCCTAGTCTCACTTTAATGTGTTTCATGAGAGAGCACTTCTCTGAGTTGTCCTAACGATATTAGTAAAAATTTGGTAGAAATTTGTGGGCTGATAATTATATAACTATCTCCCTATTTTTAATGTTCTCATTTTTTTTAAAGAAGTTCTTGGCTTACATCAAAGGGGTCACATATCTTTAAATTCTGTGGGAGCTATTCTTCTCTAAAGTGAAGTTCGTATCTTTAGATGAGATCCTTTGTAGTGAAGACTTTGCAAGGCCAATCATGGCTTGTTCTTCTGATGATAATGTACAACTAAAATAAAGCAGCAGAGTATTTTCTACAAAGGAGGATTTCATGCTTTTATCGTTCTATTAAATTAAAAGTAGGAATATACCTAGGGCTAGAATCTATTATTCAAAGGGATCTGTCAAACAATAAAAATTTTAAAAAGCAACACCAGGTGTTAAAAATGACTTCCTGTGAGCAAAGTGAAGTGTGAGGTTTATGACAAAGTTTATAGCAGTGATATTACTTGATTTTAGGAATTTCTAAAATATGTTGTCTATTGCATTTATGATTCTTTAATAATAATACATTAAAATTGGTATAGTGTTATACTTTTTACTAATTTGCTCTATGAAGACTTATTTTCTATAATTTTTTTAGACTGTACCAATATCTTCCAAAACATACTCAGTTATAATAGACAGAATATGTATTCAGTAGTAAATATGTGAAGCCACTATATTTCCTATTAGCTATATTATATTGAGCAAAATAAATAGAAGTGAATATATACTTACTATAATTGATTGTTTTTATTAATAAGAATTGAGAAGACTTTGTAAAAATACCTAGCACAGTATCTAGAAGAGAGTTGGTGGATAATAAATGCCCCTTTTCTTACCTTATGTCTTTAAAATAAAAAGAAGAAAGAATTTTAATCAGAGCAAGAAAATTTTATAACTAGGAAAATAACTGTTTCATCCAGTTACAGTTTTTAGCCTCAGGCAAAGTACACATAAATGTGTGTTTATTTAGTTTATCTAACTGCAAAAAAAAAAAAAGTACTGTATACTTAACATTTCTTGGACAAAATTTCTCATAATTTAAAAGAATGTAGCCTGTTTTCTGGACTAAAATTATAGGTGATAAACACTTTTACACTGTTGGTGGGAGTGTAAATTAGTTCAACCATTGTGGAGGACAGCGTGGCGATCCCTTAAGGACCTGGAAATAGAAATTCCAATTGACCCAGCAATCCCATTACTGGGCATATATCCAAAGGATTATAAATAGTTCTACTATAAGGACACATGCACACGAATGTTCACTGCAGCACTGTCTACAATAGCAAAGACCTGGAACCAACCCAAATGCCTATTGATGATAGACTGAACAGGGAAAATGTGGTACATATACACCACGGAGTATTATGCAGCCATCAAAAATGATGAGTTCGTGTCCTTTGTAGGGAAATGGATGAACCTGGAAACCATCATTCTCAGCTAACTGACACAAGAGCAGAAAATCAAACACTGCATGTTCTCACTCATAGGCAAGTGTTGAACAATGAGAAGGCATGGACACAGGGAGGGGAGCACTACACACTGGGGTCTGTTGGGGGGAAATAGGGGAGGGACGTGGGGGTGGGGAGGTGGGGAGAGATAGCATGGGGAGAAATGCCAGATATAGGTGAAGGGGAGGAAGGCAACAAATCACACTGCCATGTATGTACCTATGCAACAATCTTCCATGTTCTTCACATGTACCCCAAAACCTAAAATGCAATAAAAAATAAATAAAATAAATAAAAAAATAAAATAGAAATAACCTGAATATTCAAATATTGAGTGCAATTTAATTATAGTATTGTATACAGTCATAGTCATCAAAAAGCAGATGACTAGGATTTTATACAATGCTAGAATTATAACTATTTACGTGAAATGAGACTCATAATATATATTTTGATGTGAAAAATAAGGTTATATGGCAATATGTATCTTATGACACCAACTATTTATATTTTTATAAGTGCATAGAAAATACTTGGGATATGATTAAAACCAACTATGTTTTATGCTAGTGAAATTACATGTGTTTTCCCCTTTTCTATCTATGTGTATACATATTTTAAAAAGTTATCTCAAATTAATTCTGTAATGAAAGAATAAGGCCTATAAGGATTTACACACAAAATTTATTATCCCTTGGGAGTAGAAGTGGGCTAAGAATTATTGTTAGTCGAAGGAGACTTTCATTGTTAACTCTACACACCTATGTATTATTTAACTTTGTAAAACACATGTTATTTCTGAAATATTTTAAACTAACCTAATAAAAAAGAAAAGGAAAAAAAATTATAGAGTTTGAAATTATGCACCAAGCTTTCTTGAGGTAAGAATAAACTGAATAGTACAATGATAACCTATCATTTATATTCCTCTATTTACAACCTAAATTTGGTCGTTACACATTATTCCCTTACCAATTCTCTTCACTCCACTACATTTTAGTAGTTCTCCAAAACAAACTGAAGTGTAATAACAAGTTTGTCATTCGTACTTTACAGTTCAATAACTGGAAAATCAAATAGGAATGATTTCTTGTTTGCTTAATATAGATTTTAAGAATATATATAAATATTTTTGTTAAATTTAAGAGGATCATTTATTTGAATTGCATAAAGAAAAATACAATTTAAAAGTAAATTTTCTTGAGCTAAATGATCAGTAGTTTTTCAAGCATGTAATGAAACAGCACCTCTGTCCTTACTTCATGATTAATACATAAGTTAGTCTTAAATATTTAAACAAAATACACGCTTGCTTGTTTATGGACTAAACATTCAGTAGCTCTTTTTAAGCCAAGGATATCCTGCAAGTAACACAATAAAATGTATCAAAGAATTCAAATTTCATATTGTGGAAGAAGCTTCATTTGAATTCAATGAAAACATTTTCCATTTATGAGGCAGATCATTCCTTCAAATTTTCTTTCCGACAAAATAGAAGAAAATCACTTATGTGAAAGCAAAATTGGTGCTTTAAACCTAGAAGTTTTAAATATAAAATAATTTCATAAATTATCATTTGTTAATACTTACGGGTATACTGAAAAGTAATTTAGCATGGAAACATCAACAGAATGTATTATTATTCTTCACCTTTAAGGTTGACAGAATATAACAATATCAAAGATGGAAGTTGTATAATATATACTATTGTTATCATCAGTCAAATTGAGATGAACCAAACTAACTCCATCTTAGATGTGAGCCTGACTGGCTCCACCTTGGCTTCTCCTCCCCCTGCCATTTCTCCCTTTAGTTCATACCTGGTCCACACCGTGCTGGGTCATGTTGTGCTTAAAACTATAGAAACATATAACCGTTGTAACTATATCCTGCTTGACAACCCCACTTGCTATTGTGAATACCCCCTTGATTGTATGGAAAGTACTGAATGCCCCCCTTGGTAACCAGCAATCATGGGAACTGCTTGTGTATACCCTCCTTAGTTGATCAACAATCATGGGAGCCTCCTGCCTCCTAGTTAGCAGCCTCCTCCCCTAACTTGCTTATTCTGCTTCTGTAAAGTTCCACTTTGCCCCCTTACCCTGAGCAACATATAAAAGGAAATTAAACCCCTTCCTCAGGGCCGAGAGATTTTGAGCATGAGCTGACTCTCGGTCGCCGGCAGTAAAGGACTCACAATCAGATTTCAGAGTGTGGCGCTTTCCTAATAACTGGCTCAGATGTAACAAAATCTCAAATGCATAATTTTATAAAAAGTATATGCTGAGATATTTACTGTGTTTATTTTGACATTTTCTAATATACCATAATTAAGGGATGTATATAAAACAAAGTAATGGAAATTAATATGTAAATAAAATGCATAATGCTACTTAGTTGTTCTTTGTGCCCATTTCTAAAGAATTATCAAGGACATGTATCAAAATGAACCAGCAGCTTAACTACATTTTTTTTTACATGCATTATATCAGAGGGATATTTTCTAAATAATACAAATAGATTCATTAAGGAGATTTGTATTACCATTAGAATCAAATTTAACTAATTGAAATAACTCATTTATCCCATATAATATACAAAAAGAATAAAAAAGACAGATTTTGTAAGATAGGTCTATCTGCCTAGCATCCATTTATCTGTATCATTAACATCAATTTACTTTAATCTCTTGAAGTGTCTTTGAAAGCAAGCTACTTCTTTCTATGGAAATTTTTTATTTTTCTCTCATTTGTAAACTGATGAGAGTAAATTATATTTTCTTAGACAGCTGAGATACTATAATGGCCTTTTTAGTTATATGAGAAACATTCTTACCCATCCAAACCCAAAGAATGGACTTAGAGGCATAAAGAACAGCAAAAGTGAGACTTTTTATTAAGAGAGAATGTCCTGTCTCTCTGGCTCATTATCTTCTTCTATCTCTCTCTCTCTCTTCCTCCCCTGTTTCCTTTCTCCCTTTCCCAGTTTCTCTTTTCTTTCTTATTTGAGGGGGAACATGCAGGCTAATTCCTTGATCCAGCAGAGAGCGGAACCTATCTCTTCTTGTGAGGATGGGATTTTGTTACTCACATAGAGAATTAAAGCTTGGCACGTCCAATCCTCATCTGAGCCAAACTTATGTCAAAAGGCCGAAGGTTTAGGATTGGGGTCTTTGGGCCAGATTAAACAGCAATACTTTATCATCTTTTGCTTTTTCTTGACCCTGGTTTGAGGGTTGTCCCCTTCCAAATCTGCGACATTTCCCTCAAAGGACTATCCAGTGTAGTGTCAGAGGGAGTAAGGGACTGTGTTAACTTATCTTCCCTAGTCCACAAGGGACATGGTTTCAAAGGCAGAAATTTCCCAGTGACATGCCTAACCTGCCTTCTTTCATGTCTCCATCGGGAACTAGAGTTCTTTGTCTAACTTTTGCATGCATTGGAAAGGTAGGCTGCCCAGGTGAGCTTCCTTTGTTTAGATAGCCCACCAAAAGCATTGGGAGGAGGGGCTCTATTGCATGCCAGGCAGTCAATCAGAATCAAAGTCAAAGATCAATCATTCTAGCGGAATTTTGAGGGAACCCTTCTCATGGGACAAGAACTTGAATGGGGCAGGAGTAACTCCCAGATTAAAAGTCCCCCTGTCCCTAACCTGTGCAGACTCCATCTCTGGATCCCCTCCCATGACAGCATGGGAGCTTGTGCTCTCTCTCTCTCTCTCCCTGTCTCCCTATTTCCCTCTCTCTCTCTCTCTCTCTCTCTCTTTCTCTCTCTCTCTCTCCAGGGCCTCTTCCCTCATTCCTGGGGCAGGGAGGCCAAAAACCTGGGACACCCGGTCACAGGAGTCTTTTTGACTCCCTCTTTTCTTTGTCCCCTGGACCTAGAATTTCTGTCTCCCATTTTTGGCCAGTCTCTGTGTCTGAGGTTTTTCCCTATGTACTCAGCCCCCCTTACTGGAGGTTTCTTGTACACCAATGTGTACTCTACACCCCTGTGTGCTCAACACCCCCTTACTAGAATTTTCTTGCACACCCTGAGACCTCCAAAAATGCCCAACCATGAAGGGCAGTACTTAGAGTCCAACTTTTCTACCTTGGCTCAGGCAAGAATTTGCCTGGTTGCCACAGTGCCTGCTTTTCTCCCTGTGTCACCTCCACTGTCTTGTGAATAACAGTGGATTGATCTATGGTTTGATCTATGGCTCCTGCGGGGAGCTGGTATTGACCAGACAGAGTGGGCCACCTAAATCGGGTGGGGTGGATCTCCCCTCTCAGCTGCTGTCCCACTTGACTCAGGGAGAGATCGTGGATGGGCCCTCCGGTTTGTGAGAAACACACTCATCCATCCAAACCCAAAGAATGGACTTAGAGGCATGGAGAACAGCGAAAGTGAAATTTTTTAATTACTGTCTTGCAAGATTGGGTGTCTGATGGGCAGGTACACCTGGGACAGTTACAACTGGTAATTTATCTGTCTAAGAACCTTCACAACTGGTAATTTATCTCCAGCATGCAAGTCCCTCCCCAGTTCCTCATTGGTCAAATACTATGGGTTTACAATCTTCGGGGATGTCACCTAAGTTTTATTATCCACCTTATAAGGTAATATCCTGGCCCTCTTCTCTGCTTCAGTTTCAATTTCCCATTAACAAAACTTTCTTCCCTTTTATGGGTTGAACCCTCCTCTACATTCTGTTCATTTACTGTGACCTTCTAGGTACATGAGCTGTGTGGTTTGTTACATTTTTGGGCTGGCTGCCAATAGATTTATCATGTCTTGAAAATGGACCATTTAAAATGTTTTCTCACAGTTATTACTCTTACATATAGTTCTGTAGCTGTAAAATAAATACCTATGTAAAGGTAGTATTGTTATTATATTTATATACATCGCTTCACTTACTGGATGTATCCTGATAAAGTTATGTGAAAGCAATTTTGATGAATCATATTATTAATTTTCTAGAATTTTTTGGTATTCATATACATGAAAGACCTTCTATGAAAGCCAATACTAACTTTAACAGAAAAATGCTAGTGGCATCTTACAAATTCTTTACAGAAATAATGTGTTTTATTTCATTAATAATTTCAATAATAAACTTTTTGTATCTATAGTTATATTTTCCCAAATTCTGAAAATTTCTTATCAAAATTCTCTCCATGATTTACAAGTATTTCAACTTTTAAACATTTTAATTTTGTGATTCATTTTAATCTATCAAAATTGTCAGCTAGTATAGTGAATTTGAAATGAGTGAAAAACTAAATATTATGAAAAAGCAAGAAGATGTAATATGGTATCATATACTGATGTATAGTTTCTTATATGCATTGATAGTGGAAAAACATCTGTCTCCATTCACCCAGTATTATAAATATATATATAGCAAAATTATGAAAATTGGATTCTACTTAAACAAAATTATTCACTCAGTCTTTGAAATTACAGTTTTTTTATCATTGTCTTGGACCAATAACTAAGGAACTAACACCAAGGCATTACAGAGGATTATTAAATACACACACACACAAATATATATATATATATATATATATATATATATATATATTGTACATATATACACACACAAATGTGTGTATACACACACACACACACACACACACATATACATACAAGGAAAAAACATTTTATTAATTCACTATATGCTAAACAAAATTCTGTCTCTTTATGAGGCATCAAAAAGCAATTTGCAAAGCAGGTATTCTCAACCATAATGGAACATGTATTATTCATTTCACTAACAAAAACACATTTAGATTCATATGCCATAAAAGACTGAAAATGCAATCACAGGCAACTTCAAGAATTAATGGGCCTTAATTATTGTTGATGTAAAAGCATAACGTACATAACAAAATGTGTTTCTTGAAAGAATTAAAAATTTAGAGTTTAGTTTCTGGATGGCTATAGAAAAATTATGACTATTACCTCAGGATGGTGGAAGCAGCAAAGTTTTCATTTTTTTTCTTTGGGTCACTGTGTTTTCTAATATTTCTGTAGTGACTGTGATAAAACTAATATAATAATAAATGAAAACCATTTATTTTAACTTTTGTGCCACCAGCTTTTTCTCTGAGAATGCTGATCATTAGCTAATATCACACTACAGAAGTCACATTTCAGTACAACTGTATGCATTCAGCCAAAAGTAAATCTAGAAAAGAAGGCTTAAAGGAACAAATGAATAAAACTGAATTGATAAAGAAAATGAATTCGTACCTTTTGAAAGCTATCTAGGGGCATACTTTCACACTAAAAATTAGCAAAAACCCCTGTCCCAATCAGACTACAAAAAGTCCTTTAACTTTGTGTCTACAGGGCAGATGATACTAACAAGTTAGGGCATTACGGTCACAAGACAGCAAAATCAGGATTCCAATCAGATTTTCTCAAAATTAGTAACTTTGATACCTCAAATTAGTCATTTGCACCTCTCTGAAACTCAGATTATTCTTTCTATAACATTGATAAAATACTAGCAATTGTTTAAAAGGCATTTTACCTCTCCTAAGAAAGAATTAAAATAATGTATGTAAAGCACCAATGAAGAATACACATTTTTAAAGATTCCTTTTCTTTTCCTTTATAAACCAAAAATTTTAAAGGTAATGATATTTGATCAGGTGCAATGGCTCATGCTTGTAATTCTAGCATGTTGGGAGGCTGAGGCAGGCAGACAACTTGAGGCCAGTAGTTTGAGACCAGCCTGGCCAACATGATGAAATCCCATCTCTACTAAAAATACAAAAAGAAACAAAACTAGCTGGGTGTGGTGGTGCACACCTCTAGTCCTAGCTACATGGGAAACCAAGTCAGGAGAATCACTTAAACCAGGAGGCAGAGGTTGCAGTGAGCTGAGATCATGCCATTGCACTCCAGTTGGGTGACAGAGTGAGACTTCCACTCAAAGAAAGAGAGAGAGAGAGAGAGAGAGAGAGAGAGAGAGAGAGAGAGAGAGAAAGAAAGTAATGGTGTTAATGATGTTTACTGTAAAATGTTTCTTCCTACCTGGCTTTTTCCTTTCTCTGCC
Organism: Cebus imitator; assembly: GCF_001604975.1. Lineage (NCBI taxonomy): Eukaryota > Metazoa > Chordata > Mammalia > Primates > Cebidae > Cebus > Cebus imitator. The sequence continues at coordinate 1,774,166 of NW_016107652.1, read as the reverse complement.
CACTCTCATTGAATTTGTAAATGAAAATCAGTCTGATGTTTTAAGTCTATGTTTTTGCCCGCCTTTTCCTGATTATACTTGTTGACAATGATTTTCACTTGTCAACAAGTATAATCTTGTTAAAAAAAAAAAAAAAAAAGTGAAGCTATCCATTTCCAATTTTCTCACAAAATGCTGAAAATTTATAGAACTCTACTTTTACATATTGGAATTATTATTTTGCTTTTATAATTGTAGGTCTTAAAAAGTTTACATTATCAGGTTCTGGTTATTGCAGAGTTATGTTTACTGGAATAGCCATCTTGCAGATAACAATCACAAACTCTAAACATGATACAAAAATTGAAGGGTCTGCAGAGGGAACATACACAGGCAAGAACTAGAGGCATTCAGCTCTTGATTAAAGGACTGCACATGTGATTGCAGGGCAAGGTCATTCTATGAATGACATGATAGCAGGAAATATAATAAACATATTCATGGCTGAAAACATGTTTAAGGAAACTACATTTCTTATAATGTACTTTCAAGTTTCTCATAGGTTTGAGTTTCCTTCAGAATAAAAATATGAAAAATGAAATATATAGACTATGTGAATATTAATTGACAGCACATCTACTGTACCAAATAAGCATGCAAAAGCCAGTGTGTCACTATTAAGATAAAGCAAATTCTATCAAAAATATTGCCAGGGATAACAGAGGAACAAACCTAATATTCAAAGGTAAGAGAATTTTTAAAGGTATTTTTTAAATGAATCACTACATATAGTGAGTAAAATTGGTTGGCATACAAATCTAGCCAGAGGCATCAAACTAAAACACTTGGCATCAAATTATATCAGCTATAAAATCATCATCTTGTAGTTAATAATGAAACATATAGGCCCTACCAGTGAATAAAGAAATAAGATTAGATTTTATTAAAGAATTTCCCTTCCTTTTCTGTAAAACAATGAAAATATTAAATAAACATCCCAATCTGACATGAATCACAGTGTTGCAAAACCAATTTCAACTTTAAAACACCTACATGGGGAAATTTTATAAGTTAAATCCACAAAGGACTCTTCATCTGATAAGATTCTATATCCACAGCTAAGGATTTTGCAGCAAAATAATGAATGGATTTTTTCTAACTCAGGTTGAAATGTAAGTAGTTAGTAGCATATTAGACAAGGAATGCAAGTTTACAAGGAATGTAAACTCTGCTTACATTCTGATTGCAGTGTTGAAATACTCTTCTATTTATCCCTATTGGTGACCAAATATTTGAAAATAGACTATGTCATCAGAGCATGGAATTTTGCTGTTATGATTCATGCATCTTTAGATATACAGCATCTTTGTTGTGTCCAAAATATATGAAAATCTGCCTTCTCTTAAGTTCTCTTCTTAAAATATCTGAAAGGAAAATGCGTCTAGACTTTCTGGATAGGGTATAAATATTCCAGAATTGGAGCTTATTATACAGGAAGCTTTCTCCTGATTTTCTTACCAATGGTAGCAAATTCATTAGTAAAGACTAATTCCATCTTTCTGACTACAAACCTTGAATTTACCCTTACACCTTATTCAGTGCACTTCCATGCACCACTCCATTCTTCCCAACCCCTGCCCTGGGGACCCTAGAGATCATTGCCTATGCAGGTATCTATCCGGAGTATCCGGAAATTATATAAGGCTTTTATTACTGTGTGAAAAATCACAAGTAACAACGTTGGTTACAAAGAGATATAGAAAAACAACGACATCATTAACTTCTCCATCTGGCTTTTTAAAAAATCTTTGGGTTCTTGCGCATTCTCAGTTGCTATGAGATCTAATCCTTGTTAGAGTGCTCATCTTCCCAGAATTACTTCAGTTTAATTTTTTTTAATGAAATACCTCCAGGTAACCAGTAGAAATTTCTCAAGTGGCAGTTTCTAGTATACCGTGATTGTAGCTACATTCCTCTTATACTGCAAAAATCAGAAAGCTCGTGAGCCCGACTGAATCAATCTTTTTTGCCCCTTTTGACTCATTCTTTATTCTGTTAGAATTCTCATTGAGATACCCTATTTCTGTTTACATAAGCCTGATTTTCACCTACATCAAGTGCTATTTAATATCTCTGGCATTTTTATGATACATTTCCACCCAACTATGAGTATGTTTTAAAATACGCAGATTTATATGGATAAACTGTAGAACAAACACAAACCATCTAGTTTTTGTAACACAAAGAGTACACCGAATGTAAGAATTTGGAAGGATTCACCAAATATCTTTGTCAAAAAGTTTGCGAATCTCTACCCTTGATAGCATCCCTCAATAACATGACATCATAAGAATATTCTGGGTTTGCTATACAAAGGTGCCCTCTGTGCAAAGCTGGATGAACTCCAGGTAGTTTATATGCAGTTGTTGGCACGATGCACAGATTTATATATCATTCTTTATTTTGACAGTGTGCTGACATGGAGTTGAGCCAACATACAGACCTTGCAGTTACATGCGGCTCTGCCTCTGTGAGGGGTTGGGACACGTTATGCTTTGTGCTTGTACCTCACAAAAGAAAACAAAAGGCAATCGAGAAGATTCTCTAAGTTGTAAGCATGACCCAGAAATTTTTCACAGCCAAGTGGAGTTTCTATTCTTGTTGTATTTCTTATTTGAATGGCTCGAGGTCAAGTCTACCTTCAGTACAATTCCTGTTTGGACTGAATTCTGAAATAATACAACTTTTCTTTTATCTCTTTCTTTCCCTTCCCTTGGTTGATTCACCCTGACTGCCAGCACCACTGCAGTAACGTGCAGACTGGATGCTATTGATCACAAGCAACTCACCTTAAGTGCTTAGCAGTTATTAAGCCAGAAATGATTGATTTAAAGCTCTTAAGAAATGCCTCACTTCTTACTGTAGTAATTACAATTTCCTGAATAGTAGCAGGTATCTAAAAAAGAAAAAGCAAAAAAATAAGTCATTTGAAAGCATTTTGTGCAAGGTGGTCTATAGCAGGCACATTTTCTCACGACCCAAAACCAGAATAAATTTTCAGATGCAAATTTTTAAAAAGCGCAACATTGCCATCAAACAAGAAAGATTACTGGGATCTATATTGGCTTGGCAAAAACAAAATCATACTAATTATACGTAGATAAATGAAATGAATGTAATATTATTTGAAAATAAGTTAGAATTTGTACCGCAATAAAAAAATAAAGTATGAATAGTAGATATTAATTAGAAAGCACCACGAAAATGCCCTCATTTCATGAAAATACTTTTAAAATAACTTCTTTCGACAACGTTTAATCTTATGAAAGTGATATGTTCACCTCTCTTCAAAACTGAATTCCATTTCAGAGTATGATAAAAAAAAATGTCACTGAAGTGTCTATCATCATTGAAATCAAGGATTTCAGAATACATTTTATCTTCTTGTATCAACTCTGGGTGCGATGACCTGAATTCTGAAATATCTCATTTTTAGAAGCGGTTGTAGGCTAAGAATCAAGAGATCTGAGTCCTTGCCTCAAAATTAGTCTACAGATAAGTAGGATAGATTTAATGCCCTTGGGCAAGTTATCTTTACCAAACAGAACATAAAATTCAATTATATAAAAAGATCGGATCAAATGAATTGTGACAAATGACCTTCTATTTTATTTCAACTCTGTCTAGGTTGTCTTTAATATTTGGCTATCTTGTTCAGAAATTATGAAATCCACACAATTGACTGTAGAATAGGGTTCTTAACTGTGGCATGATTGATATTTAGGTTCAAGTCTTTATTTGTTTTGGGAACGGTCTTGTGCATGGTAGCATGTTTGCAGCACTACTGGTCTGTGCTTGCTAGATGCCAGGAGCAGTGACAATCAAAATGTAGCAGCCAGAAGTGTATCCAGGTTTTACCAAATAGTCCTGTCCCTGGAGGCATAATCATCATTGGCTGAGAACTACTACTTCTGTGGAAGAAAAGGATCAGTACTTGTACGTACTTTTACCTTAAATATATTAATATCACCATTTTTTCAATTCATTTGTTCAAACTCTGATACACTAATTCCACACTAATTGGGATTGGAAAAGTGATTTCTGCTATTCAGTGTTCCATTTTAGAAATAATAAATCATCATGTAATTCTCTTACATTTGGAGGGAAATATAAGTGTGTCAGCAAATTGATTATTCAGTTCAAACTGCTTTGCTTAAATACTTCTGCTGGTTATTATTATTTAATACCTGAGCAGATACTACAGAAATTTTTCTTTTAAATTTTTAAGAAGCTTACAATCTCAGAATATGATTTAAAAATCTAGACCTAAGCTCATCAGACTCAAATAAAAAATATACACCTGTAAAATTTTTCTAAATTTTAAAATTTCTTAAAGTCATTGTATTTATTGCATTGCATTTGCTGAAATTTAAAATTAGAAAACAGTTTTCATTTTTTAGGAAAATTATATTTTCTTACTGTCTTCACTCAAGATATAGACACTTGAGATTTTTTATTTTTAGCCAACATTGCTTCTGTCCTCATACATTTTTTCTTGAAGTTAGCAATGTATACAAAATTGTAAATAAATATGGTATACTTAAGTGTATTTAAGTGAAAATACGTTATTCTTCAGATTGTAATGTGTTGCTACATTTGCTTTTGACATACGCAAAGATTTCCCAATTTCACTAGAAGAAGTAAAATTGCTGTTGTTTGGAAACTTTCTAATAAAATTCCATAATTTCAAAAAATATAAGAATGCCAACCTAAGAGCTAATACTGCAGTAAGTCATACATTTGGTTAAGTAGCAGAGCTACAAAGTCATCTAAACAACACAGAATGAGGCAAGCATTTGATAGTATTTATCTCTGACAGTTTAAAAGCTCTTCAGCTAGGCCGGGTGCAGTAGCTCACACCAGTAATCCCAGGACTTTGGGAGGCACAGGCGGGTGGATCACAAGGTCAGGAGTTCGAGACCAGCCTGGCCAACATGGTGAAATTCCTTCTCTACTAAAAATACAAAAAAATTAGCTGGGCGTGGTGGCGCATGCCTGTAATCCCAGCTCCTTGGGAGGCTGAGGCAAGAGAATCACTTGAACCCAGGAGAGGGAGGTTGCAGTGAGCTGAGATTGTGCCACTGCACACCAGCCTGGGTGACAGAACAAGACTCTGTCACCAGGAAAAAAAAAAGTTCTTCAGCTAATAGTCAAGGTGGTTAAGCACTCCATATTACAGTTTCCCTAGTGATACTTTTCCACTTTGACTTTTAGAAACTGTCAAGTCCCACTGTTGCTTAAATATTTAATTCAGTTTAACATTTCAGTATGTTATAACTGTGAAATGCTAAAATTTAACTCTATATTGGCCTGCACTTTTTCATTACATTTTTCTTTACCAAAATGGAGTCTGTTTGCATATTTTATAACTATTATATATAATAGCATATGTATGCATACAACTACACATATATGTACAATACATATTCACACACACACACACACACCCTTATGCATGATTGTGTGGGCGTGTTTGCTTTTTTCCCTTGCAAGATGTATTGGGTTGACTATGTACTATATGTTGTTATATAAATTTATCAGCATATTATCTCATTCATTATTAAAATCATAGGCTGGGAGCCATGGCTGCCTCCCTGCACTTTGGAGGCAGAGGCAGGTAGATCACCTGAGGTCAGGATTTCAAGACTAGCCTGGTCAACATAGTGAAACCCTGACTCTACTAAAAATACAAAAATTAGCCACACATGGTAACAGGTACTTGTAATCCAAGCTACTCTGGAGGCTGAGGCAGGAAAATCACTTGTACCCTGGAGCCAGAGGTTGCAGTGAGCCAAGATTGTGCCATTATACTCCAGCCTGGGCGACGAGAGCAAAACTCCATCTAAAAAAAAAAAAGAAAAAGAAAAAAGAAAAAAAAAGCCACAATGTTTTTAATGTGAAGAGTCAGGGAGGTTAAGTTTGAATCTAGAGGCCACATTTTTATCCACTATAGTATTTTATTAGGTTAAGCAGAAGGAGAGGAGAAAAACATATTTGGATAATTTAGGCACTAAGTTCTAATACATATTAAGCTGAACAAGTTGAGAAACTTTGCAGCTCTGGTACATTGGTTGGCATTGTTCCTTTACCCCTCGAACTCACACACACATTAAATGATTTTTTTTTGTTAGCAGAATCTAAAGGGCTGTTTTATAATGTTTCCTGACAACATTTACACCTGTAGTTCCAAAGTATGGAAATTAAGCCTGGGAGAGAAGGCCCAACTTCACCTCCAAGAGGAGATTAAACTGGAGGCAGGTTTTGTTAGCTAATTGACAAATCATTTCTTTTGTGGTAAAAATTTAGTTTCAGGTGCAAGAGAAATTTATAAATTTTTCCTTGTGAGGGAAATTACAAGAGCTAATACGTAGTCTGTTAGGGATTTTAGTAGGAGTTAACCAATTCAAATGCACACTGTGGCCAGTGAGGAAACATAGGTAAATGATACATGACAAGAATAAATGCCTTTGCAATTATTGTGCAAACAGTGGATGCTGGTAAGGGGTACATGTACCCCTCTGAAAGAAGTAGCTGCGCCTCCATCTATGGACAGCGGTTTACCACATGGAATTGAAACTGCTCTTGTTTGAGGTTTCTATGTGTTTAGGAGATTTCGAAAGCATGTCTTGATGAATATCAAGTAAATTATATAATTTAAAACATTTAAAAATATACATGGAGGCCACCTTTTTGTGTCTCTTGGCTTAGCACCAGGTTGCTTTACAAAATAGTGAATGGGATATTAGGAAATAGCTAACGGAAAGTATCTCACAAGGAAAATCTTTAACTGGAAAAGGAATAAATCATTTTCCTTGAAGATAGTAGATCACGGGTATAAGGTTGAAAAGGGAGCTGTACTAAGGTGACATAATCGCCCAACATGATGGGATGATGTCGCATTGACAGTTTTAAAGTGGAATTCAGCAACGTACAGGATGTCCTCCACCCATTTGGAAGGGACAAAGAGAAAGTAAAAACCATTTGTAAGAATACATGAATACATATTTGGGTGATGGATATCTTAAAAGCCCTGACCTTGCCTCTATGCAATCTACTCATGTAACAAAATTACACTTGTACCCCATAAATTTATGCAAATAATAAAAAAGGCATTAGCACTTATAACTGTAATTATTTAATAATCCATTTAATATTCTTCCTTGCCATGGAATATAATATACTGATTAGACTTGAAAGGCATAAAGTCAGACCGTTTAGTAAAATGTGACCCCCTCAACTCTTATTACCTCTGTGGCATTAGTGTTTACAGATATTCAGGTAAAACTGACACCAGACATAAAACAAAATCCACCAACTTGAAACCAGTGAAATAATTGCTAATTTGAAGGAGAGCAATTTGCAACTAAAATCAATGGAGGCAGAAATGCTGGGCTCATGTATGTGTGGGGGTGTAAAAGTTGGGTTGTCTGTGAATACATTGATGGGAAAATTGCTGTGAAGCTCTGATAATAACAGTCTTACTTCCAGGTAAGACCACCACGATTTCTGGGAATATTTTTTGCTGCTCTTAATTTATGACTGTGACAGAGTCCTGTTTAAACATGTCAAAAAAATGTATTACAGGTATAGGACCTTTGACATTGATCAAAATGCAGATGTAGTTGGAGGCATCTGGGATATAGCACTTTAACCCTTGGCATCGATTTGATGTTATGGATGACCAGATTGTACACCAGTTTGAGTGTGAATGATATGAGAAACTAGCTTGTATTTTGTTGAGTCTCACCACTAGCCTCTATTTTAAGACCTTGATGTGCGCTTCTAAGCATCACCTCAGTAAAAATAGATTTGTATTGAAGCCAGCTGGATCTTATTCAGGAATAAATTTCAGACAGGCAAAGAAACAGCTGGAATACAGTTTCTCCTACATGGGGTGCCAAAGAAGATGTATGGTTGGGTGTCCTACAAATATGAAAGGTATCAAATGCCAGATGTCTATATGTTTTTGGTTTGATAATGTGAGCTAGCAGAATAATGTCGATATAGTAAGCTTGAAATTTTCTTTGTCTGCAAAAGTATGAAAAAAAGCGTTTTAATTATGTCAAGTTCATGATAGCTTGACATTTTAGGCTTTTGATTAAAAAATATATTTAAACGTATAGAAATCTTACTCATGGGGTTTAATTTTCCAAAGTAAGTATGTCCAGGCAATTAACAGAGAGATAAAGAAATAACGTAATATCCCAGGACCTCTGTGGCAGCACTCAAGAACTGTCTGAGTTCTAGCCCCATTCATCTCTAAAAGTATGCATTAGCCTAACTTCTAGCACCATAGGCTAGATTTTCCTTTTACAATATTAACTTTTTTGTCTGACTTCTTTCAGGTAAGTGTGTGTATGTATGTGTGTGTGTGTGTGCACACACACATGTGTTATATATGTTACTTTATATGTGTGTATATATATATATATATATATAAACCTGAGATTTTGTTTGAGAATGCATGAACTGTACAGAGCATTTTTCAGAGAATTAACATTCATACAATTGAGGATTGAAGTCTGTGAACATGGATAGTGATAACATTTAGACTTCATTCCTGGTTGTCAATAATATTTCATTGTTGACTGGGTGGAATGTTTGTACAACGTTTATTAGGTTTATTTCTAGGTATTGAAGTTTGTGATGCTATTACAAATGGTTTCATTTATTAATTTCATTTTAATTATATATTATTGAAATACTAAACTACATTTGAATTTTGTATATTGATTCTTTAGGCAGCACACTTCAGAAATTCAATTACTGATTCTAATTTTCTTTGAAAGATTAATTTAAAAAATTTTATATAAAATCATGAGTCTATAAAAATTGAGAATTTTCTTTCTTCCTTTGTATCCTTATGTTTTTCATTTCTTATTCTTTCTTTGCTGAATTGGATAGGAATTAGAGTGGCATTCTCAATAGAATTTGTGAGAAGGGACATTCATGTTTTCCTTTATCTTGGGGAAGAACTTTAATATTTCACCATTGAATACGTTGAATGCTGATATTTGTTAGGTGTATATGGTAAGCAAAATTGTTTTCTTTTGTTTTGTTTTGTTTTGTTTTGTTTTACTATAAGTTCTGGATACATGACATGTGCAGAAAGTGCAGGTTTATTACATAGGTATACACCCGCCTTGGTGGGTTACTGAACCCATCAACCCATCATCTACATTAGGTATTTCTCCTAATACTATCCCTAACTTCCCACCCCCTGACAGGTCCTGGCGTGTGATGTTCCACTCCCTATGTCCATGTGTTCTCATTATTCAACTCCCACTTATGAGTGAGAACATGTGGTGTTTGCTTTTCTGTTCCTGTGTTAGTTTGTTGAGATGATAGTTTCCAGCTTCATCCATGTTCTTGCAAAGGACCTGAACTCATTCTTGTTTATGGCTGCATAGTATTCCATGGTGTATATGTGCCACATTTTCTTTATCCAGTCTGTCATTGATGAGCATTTGGGTTGGTTCCTAGTCTTTGCTATTGTGAAGAGTGCTGCAGTAAACATACGTGTGCATGTGTCTTTATAGTAGAATGATTTTTAATCCTTTGGGTATATACCCAGTAATGGGATTTCTGAGTCAAATGGTATATCTGGTTCTGCATCTTTGAGGAATCGCCAGACCATCTTCCACAATGGTTGAACTGATTTACACTCCCATCAGCAGTGTAAGACCATTACTATTTCTTCATATCCTCTCCAGCATCCATTGTTTCCTGACTTTTTAATGATTGCCATTCTAACTGGCATGGGATGGTATCTCAATGTGGTTTTGATTTGCATTTCTCTAATGACCAGTGATAATTAGGTGTTTTTCATATGTTTGTTGGCAACATAAATGTCTTCTTTTTTTTTTTTTTTTTTTTTTTTTTT
>NW_016107652.1:1716557-1764149 GCF_001604975.1 Cebus imitator | reverse complement strand
AGTAGCTGGGATTACAGGCACGCGCCACCATGCCCAGCTAATTTTTTGTATTTTTGGTAGAGATGGGGTTTCACCATGTTGACCAGGATGGTCTCGATCTCTTGACCTCGTGATCCACCCGCCTCAGCCTCCCAAAGTGCTGGGATTACAGGCTTGAGCCACCGCGCCTGGCCAAATGTCTTCTTTTGAGAAGTGTCTGTTCATATCCTTCACCCAGTTTTTGACGGAGTTGTTTGTTTTTTTCTTGTAAGTTTGTTTCAGTTCTTTGCAGATTCTGGATATTAGAGTTTCGTCAGATGCATATATTGCAAAACTTTTCTGCCATTCTGTAGGTTGCCTGTTCATGCTGATGATAGTTTATTTTGTTGTGCAGAAGCTCTTTAGTTTAATTAGATTCTATTTGTAATTTTGGCTTTTGTTGCCATTGCTATTGGTGTTCTAGTCTTGAAGTCTTTGTCCATGCCCATGTCCTGAATGGAATTTACTAGGTTTTCTTCCAAGGTTTTTATGGTTTTAGTTCTTACATTTAAGTCTTTAATCCATCTTGAGTTAATTTTTGTATAAATTGCAAGGAAGGGGTCCAATTTCAGTTTTCTGCATATGGCTAGCCAGTTTTCCCAACACCATTTATTAAACAGGGAATCTTTCCCCATTGCTTTTTTTTGTCAGGTTGGACAAAGGTCAAATGGTTGTAGATATGCAGCATTATATCTGAGGCCTCTGTTCTGTTCCATTGGTCTGTATATCTGTTTTGGTATCAGTACCATGCTGTTTTGGTTACTGTAGCCTTGTAGTATACTTTGAAGTCAGGTAATGTGATGCCTCCAGTTTTGCTCTTTTTGCTTAGGATTGTCTTTGCTACGTGTACTCTTTTTGGTTCCATGTGAAATTTAAAGTAGTTTTTATAATTTTGTGATGAAAGTCAATGGTAGCTTGATGGGGATTGAATCTATAAATTACTTTGGGCAGTATGGCCACTTTTATAATATTGATTCTTCCTAACCATGAGCATGGAATGTTTTTCCATTTTTTTTGTGCCCTCTCTTATTTCCTTGAGCAGTGGTTTGTATTTCTCCTTGAAGAGGTCCTACACATCCCTTGTAAGTTGTATTCCTAGGTATTTTATTCTCTCCCATTGTGAATGGGGATTCACTCATTATTTGGCTCTCTGTTTGACTGTTATTGGTGTATAGGAAGTCTTGGGATTTTTGCACACTGATTTTATATCCTGAGACTTTGCTGAAGTTGCTTATGAGCTTAAGGAGATTTTGGCCTGAGATGATGGATTTTGTAAATGTACAATCATGTCATCTACAAACAGAGACAATTGGACTTCCTCTCTTCCTATTTGAATACCCTCTATTTTTTTTTCATGCCTGATTACCCTGGCCAGAAATTCCAATACTATCTTGAATAGGAGTGGTGAGAAAGGATATTATTGTCTTGTGCTGGTTTTCAAAGGGAATGCTTCCAGCTTTTGCCCATTCAGTGTGATATTGGCTTTGGGTTTATAATAAATAGCTCTTATTATTTTGAGATACATTTCATCAATATCTAGTTTATGGAGTATTTTTAGCATGAAGTATTTTGAATTTTATCGAAGGCCTTTTCTGCATCTATTGAGGTAATCATGTGGTTTTTGTCATTGCCTCTGTTTATATGATGAATTACATTTATTGATTTGCGTATTTTGAACCAGCCTCCGATCCCAGGGTTTAAGCCGATTTGATTGTGGTGGATAAGCTTTTTGATATGCTGCTGGATTCAGTTTGCCAGTTCTCCTGAATAATATACTGAAGAGTGTTTTCCAATTTGGTTCCATTCTCCGTGTGATTTTCAAGTACACAAATCAAACATAGGTTTGGTCTTTTCACATAGTCCCATATTTCTTGGAGGCTTTGTTCATTCCTTTTCATTCTTTTTTTCTCTAATCTTGTCTTCACACTTTATTTCATTAAGTTGATCTTCAATCTCTGATATCCTTTCTTCTGCTTGATCAATTTAGCTGCTGATACTTGTATATGCTTCACGAAGTTCTCATGCTGTGTTTCTCAGCTCCATCAGGTCATTTATGTTCTTCTCTAAGCTGGCTATTCTAGTTAGCAATTCCTCAAATCTTTTTTCAAGGTTCTTAGCATGTTAGAAAATGTTCCTTTAGTTCAGAGTACTCTATGCTGTCCTTGCGATAGTGAATAGGTCTCTCAAGATCTGATGGTTTTACAAAGGCAGTTCCCCTACACCTGCTCTCTTGCCTGCCGCCAGGTAAGATGTGCCTTGGTTCCTCCTTTGTCTTCCACTATGATTGTGAGGCATTCCCAGCCGCATGAAAATCTGAGTCCATTCAACTTCTTTTTCTTTATAAATTATCCAGTCTCAAGTATTTCTTCATAGCAGTATGAAAATGGACTAATACTGAGGATCAGCCACAAAAAGCTTAATATGCACCCCTAATCAATCATATAGGATGCCCCTCTTTTGATTAGTACATGAATAGCTTTCCTGTCAATGGCCGCCAATCAGAGCTACTGAAGCCTTCCTATTTTTCCACCGTGAAGCTTTCCTACACTTCTGCCTACCTTTGAGCCTCTGTCAAAATTCAATTGAAGGTGGCTAAGTTTCCTACCACAGCAAGTTCAGAATAAAAAACCTTTGCTATTCTCATTGTTTCTTCCATATATAGTCATGAGTCATTTAATGACTGAGATAGGTTCTGATAAATGAACCACTAGGTGATTTCATTGTTGTGTGGACATCAGAGTGTACTTACAAAAACATAGATGGTATTGCTTACTGCATACCTAAGCTGTCTGGTAGAGCTTATTACTTCTAAGCTGTAAATCTGTACCGCATGTGACTATACTTAGTACTGCCAACATTTATAACACACTGGTTAGTATTTGCATATCTCAACATAGAACAGGTACAGTAAAAATATGATACAATCTTATGAGGCCACCCTCACGTAGGTGGTCTGTCATGGGCTGCAGTGTTATTATGCAGCACAAGACTTTACACATATTTGACAGAAATCATCATCTGGGACTTGAAAACTTAAAAATATTTAAATTACATTTATATGTCATTAATAGATATAAAACTACTTAGTTTTACTATTATTTATTTCAACCAGCATATTCTGTAATTTTGTCTCCACAGCCCAATGCTGTCATCAAAACCCATGATCAGCTTCTCAGCCCGTTACTGGCCACTTTCTGCTGGACTTTCTAACTCCCACTTAAATTTCACAAATACTTTGAAGGAATTTCTGTCACATTCTCTTAGGAGCTCTCTGATGATAACTTGAGCCCTAAAATCTTGTTTGAAGGTAGATTTGTGGTTTCAACTCAATTTTTGCAATATTTTAATTGTTTAATCATGTTTTATAGCTTTTCTAGATATTCATTGCTGGTATTATTTCAATCTAGTATGTCATAGCCAGAAGCAGAAATTGCCCTGAGTTTAGAAAAAGGAGTAAGTAGTTAATAAAATGTTCACAGGAAAAACATTCCAAAAGATTATAAATAAAGTCAGTAGAGTGATAAAGTTTCTGAATACCCTGATTTTACTAGGATTTGAAATAATGACTTACATTCCCTAATTCCTGCACATAGAGATTTATTCTATAATCACTTTTCAAATCTCTATTAACACAACATTCTCTTTCACTGATTACTATAAATAATTTTACAAAGATTTTTCTGAAATTCATGAAATGTCCACTATTAAAAATAGAAACAATCATATCTTTGTATTAAAAACTGTTTTGGATTCTAGAATACTCTTGTCATTTATGGCAGTTAACAGCTACCATTTTCACTATCATGTGAGGTTAAATTTTTTTTTTTTAATTTTTTTGAGACGGAGTTTCGCTCTTGTTCCAAAGGCTGGAGTGCAATGGAGTTCCTGGGTCCAGGCAATTCTCCTGCCTCTGCCTCCTGAGTAGCTGGGATTACAGGCACACACCACCATGCCCAGCTAATTTTTGTATTTTTAGTAGAGACGGGGTTTCACCATGTTGACCAGGATGGTCTCGATCTCTTGACCTCGTGATCCACCCGCCTCGGCCTCCCAAAGTGCTGGGATTACAGGCGTGGAGGTTAAATATTTTTATTTTTCTGTGATGTGTATTTGAATCATGCTCCTTTGAGTGTTCAAGGTTAGAACACATTTCTCACCTAGAAAGAGACGACTTGAGAGTCCAGACCCAATGTTTCCATGACTTTTTTTTTCTACTTGGAAATACATCTGTAATGTTTTTTTATTCAGCAACAACTCACTGTATCTTGTGGAATAATTATATGGCATAGTATATCTGCAAATAAAAGAATTTATAAAACTTAGAAAATTTTCCCATATTAGTGAACTGTTGAAAGCTAACTTCATTGAAAAGAATTGTGACTTTCCCCTACAGAAACATGACTCTACTCAGTGAGCTTGCTGATTGACCTGAATGAAACCTATGTTATCTTGAGGAATTAAAGATAACCTAAAGATGGCAGCCATATATCTGCCTGACTTGGATCTTCCTTCAAAAAGAATTTTCCATTTAGCACTAAGGACTACAGCACACTGAGCAGCTGTCAGCTACAGTGCTTTTTGGAACAGCCATTGGTTTAAAGTCCAGGCCACACATTTCCCTAGCAGTCGCCAGGCAATAACTGAGGACAGCCAGGCTGCCAGATAGGACCTGTCCATTTCTGCCCAAGTTTGGATTCCACTAAAAGCGTTCTTTGCTCCAGAGCTCCATGCTGAATTGACCAATATTTTATCTGATTTGCATCATTATTTAAGGCTCCCCCGACCAGTCATGCTTCTGGCCCAGTCATGCTTCCTGTCATTTTTTCCACTTTGATCTTTCACGGTATTACCTTCCCCAACACACATCTACTTCCTCAAAGACGCAATTGATATTCTAGCTTAAACTTCCCCAATTCATGCATACAATTCGATCAAGTAAAACTTTTTATTTTTTTCCTTTTTTTTATTTTTTGAGACAAGGTCTCTTTCTGTTGCCCAGGCTGGACTACAGTGGCACAAATACAATTCAGCCTTGACCTCATGGGACCAAGTGATCCTCTGGCCTCAGCCTCCCAAGTAGCTGGGACTATAGGCAGATACCATGATGCCTGGAAATTTTTGTTTATTTTTTGTAGAAACGGAGTCTCACTACCTTGCCCAGGCTGGTCTTAAACTCCTGGGTTCAAGCAACCCACCCATCCTAGTCTCCCAAAGTGCTGAGATTACTGGCATAAACTGCTGCACCTGGCTCAGATAGAAAATTTTTAATACTGGACGTTTCAGAGAGGACTCTGGCCTAACATGGATGTGAGAAATATCATGAGCAGACATAGAGTGAAATGAAGACTTGGCCCAAACTTTCTTCTCTCCTACCTCACAGTTCACTTCCAATTTTCCAAGCCAAGATTAGTGGAACAGGCGGAATGTTAAATAAGGACTAGGAAATTAGTTTAGCTACTGTGGGCCACACATCTGAGCATCTTATAAGATAAGGTAGGTATCAGGGTTTCTTTGGAGCAAGTACTTGCCACTAGAAGGAGAAATGGTGCCTCATGCTTTAAAATTCCCCCTTTTCTCATTCTCTTCTCCATGGCTTGCAGCGTTTGATGATCAAAACAGCATAGTTCTCACTGGTCTGTTTCTTCTGGAGAAAAGGCATAGAGGTGCTCATTTTCAATATTATGTTTTCAAAAATGTCTCAGAGATATTGGAGTTCATGCATTATTGCCTTGAACAATTTTTTCTGAGGCAAGAAGTGAAGTTTAAGTGATACTCAAGAACTAAATTACTATTTATTGTCATGCTGTTTTCTTGTTAAAAAATTATCAAATTAGAATTTTAAACCTGAAATTCAAAACCTAAAAACTGAGCATAATACTAACCTCTTATTTACAATAGAAAATAATCACGACAATATTCTATAAGAAATTTTCAATCATAGGTTAGTAACCAATTTTTTCTTATTAGCATTTCAGATGTTACATAACAGTAATGAAAAATATTTGTAAGTCTAAATGACAAACAATAATTCTGTCTTATGTTAAAGGGTACATTTATTAGAGTT
Organism: Cebus imitator; assembly: GCF_001604975.1. NCBI lineage: Eukaryota > Metazoa > Chordata > Mammalia > Primates > Cebidae > Cebus > Cebus imitator. The sequence continues at coordinate 1,758,067 of NW_016107652.1, read as the reverse complement.
TTTCATAGCAACATTTGTTGGAATTTTGCTGTGGTCCTACCCTGAACCCATCTTAGCTTGAACTAATCTTGGCTGTTGTTAACAAGATTAGATTCTTGCCTTAGCATACTGGAAAAATCGGATCACACATGGACTTGGAGAATGAGTGCAAGGTTTATTATTGAGTGATGGAGGCTCTTAGCAAGGTGGATTGGAAGACGAGCAGGAGAATGGAGTAGGAAGGTGGTTTTCTCCTGGAGTTGAGCTGCTCAGCAGAGGAACTCTCCCACCAGATTCCCATTTGCATCATTCCACTGCAAATGCTTTTGAGGTTTTTATAGGCACAGGATGGGGATGTGGCCGGCCAGGGTGGTCTTGGGAAATGTAACATTTGGGCATGAAACCAAAAACGCCTGCCCTCCCCTAGGTTCATGGGCACAGGCGTGGGGGTGGAACCCTTGCCAGGGATCCGTTCTTTTCTACCCAGCACTTCCCCGCCTCCCTCTTATAGCAATACCACAAGAACAACAGCCAAGATCAGTTCAAGCTATTTTATATGGTATAATGGTGTAATTGCATTCTCTTCTCTTATATGGTTGCCTTGAAAAAATCTGTAAGTGATTATCAAATATTTAGGATTCAGATTGGAGGCTGGATGGGCAGAAAGTATAGGGACTGCTTAGTATAAACTCTGCAGAGGTCCTGCTTGAGGCACTTTAGTAGAAGGCCAGTTAAAATGGGAAAGCCAAGAGTGTCTCTCATGTGAGAAGAGTATTGCCTGTATTTTCCAGAATTACTCATTTTAGTTTCAGATTGGAAGGGAACAAAGTGAAGAAAATCTTTGATATTTTCTGGAGGGAAGAACAGTGTTTAAAATATGTATATTGGACAATGAAGTAAAGAAGGGAACTGAAAGTTGTACCTAAGAACCGGATGTGCCAACTCTCAAATTTATAAATGTTTAAGAGCAGAATATCTTGTTTTATATTCCATTATCACCAGAAAAGGACCGACACTGCAAGCAGTTAAACCAGAATATGCAAATAGAAATGTCATAATGAACTCATTTCTGTGGAAAGAGCTAATACAAAATGTTAGCACATAGATGAGAGATTCTGAAAAAAATTAGCAGTCAACACTAAAGATCTGAAGAGAACAAAAACCTTAAAGCCATTCTCTTACTCTTTTCTTAATTTCCCTCTTCAGTTTTACCTGAATATTTCTTCATCTTTATAAAATTATTTGTTATTCTCTCTGATTTAGAACAATAAGTATATATAGATTTAAAAAATTCGGCTTTGTGAATGCTTAAAGCCTGGACACTCAGAAAATAAATATATACAAATTAAACTTTTCAAAATTAATAGGAATTATGTATCTCACCTATGGTCTAAACTCTTTTAAATAGGAAAAGGAAGTTAGAAAAGTGACTAAAGCTGAGACCCCGAAAACAATAATGCTCGAATGTTATACTCCCGATTCCCATGTAGAGGTCATTTGAAAGATAGGATATACTGCATGGTTAAGATGATTTTCTTCAGGCTATTGCATAGGAAGGACGATTATAATGAGAAAGATTTCAAAGAAAAAGAAAGGTATCTTGGGTTTTATAGGTGAAGAAAGATGAAGGTGATGCAGGTGAACAAAGAAGCCATCTGTGAGTCTTCCCGGAGTGGTGAAAAGAAGAGACAATGTAATATATAGGAAAGCGTGGTTCTTTTGCAGTTGGCTTTTTCTGGAATTAAAAAAAAGTGCTACAGGTAGGGATATGTTTTAACTTTAACCATTTTCTATGAGTGCAGGGCCCAGGTTAAATTCAACATTCACCATTTTGTTTGAAAACTAATTATAATATTCTACTGCAAAAGTACTTTTAACTACATTATCTGTGATCTTGAGTATATATTGAATAAGTTTCCAAATAACAAATTTCTTTTAAAATTCGCTTCTAAGAAATAATACTAATGATCCCAAGGAACTGATGTTTTTCTTTTATTCAACAAGGAAAAGTATATGAAACCACTGTTAAAGTTTGCCTGCACCTAAGCTGAGAGATCAGTTGAACATTCAATTACAGAAACTGTAGGCACATATAGTGTTGTATATCATTCTCCATTATTTTCATAGCATTAGTTATAAATATTATATATTAGCAGTTTTCTTATTTGCATATATTTTTAACATAACCCAAATCCTTTTGGAAGAAAGCTACATGTAAGTAATAAATTTATCTCAGTGAAAACAAGGGTGAGTTGACTTTTTTGTTGTTTCTTAAAAGCCTAGCCCATATTTGTTGAAATGATAATTCATGAACTGTAAAGGATTTTAAATTGCATCTGCGAGGACCATGATATCAGAACAAGAATTATGTAGCTGGTGAAAATGGTTATACAGGAATTATTTGGGTACTAGGTGTTTGATGAAAGTATCCCATAATAGGGGGTTAGAAATTAAAACTCTAAAGCCATGATCTCATCTCAATGATACACAAAACCAGTGCTTAGATGAAAACTGCTTACCAATATTGAAATGTCAAGAGATAAAAAAACGTGAAAATAATCGAGACATAACTTACTTTGGTATTTGGAATTCCTTCTAATAATCCTGTCATTATAATCCTTTATACTTTTACGTGTCATTCATACAATAGCAACAAGTAAATGTTCACTCAAAGGGGGAAATAAATTGATATTAGATTGCCTACTGAATAGTATTTATAGTTTTTCTTTATTCTTTAACTTTTCTTTTTATTGGTGAGTATCCACATTCAAACATATTTAAGGCTCTTTCACATATATAGCACCGCCTGTCATCCAATTGAATAATCCAGAGTTCCAGCCATCATTTTGGATTCCTGATTCCCACACTCACTCTTTTAACATATATGAATTGAGCTCTGTATTCAAGAGGCTATTATTATAAATATCTTAGCAAACGTTTCTTCTCTACTTACTCCTAATCAGTTGTCAAGTTCCACCTCACCACTATTAAATGTATTTGTCTGTCACTATCTAGAAATGTGTGTGCTTGTGTGCGCATGTGTATATGAGCTCTTTTACCTATAGAAATCTAGGAAGATAAATACATATAAGATACATATTTATATAGGTGTAGAAATATATATCTTCTATATATAGAAATATATATCATATATCTATTTATCTACCTAGATTTCTATAGGTGAAAGAGCTCATACACCCAGGGAGATGTAAAATAGCACACACACACATACACACACACTACAGAAATATATATAGACCCATAACCTAAACCTATAGAAATATATATGCACATATATGTGTGTGTTTGTATGTATTACTGTTGAAATAATAATTCATACACACAGAGAGATGAAGCAAGAGAGAGACTGTGTGTGTGTGTGTGTGTGTTTGTGTGTGTGTGTGTGTGTATGTGTGTGTATACACCCCTCATCACATTTCTGGCTTAAATATTTTGAATAGCATTGATATAGTCTGGATCCATGTTTACACCAAATCTCATTTCAAATTGCAATCCCACTGTTGGATGTGGGGTCTGCTGAGGGGTAAATGGATCATGGGGCAGGTCCTCATGAATGGTTTAGCACCATCGCCCCTTGATACTATACATTGAATGACTTCTCACAAGATCCGGTTGCTTAAAACTGCGTAGTACCTCCCCGCCTCTCTCTTGCTCCTGCTCTGACCATGTAAGGTGTGTTCTTCCCATTCACCATCCCCCATCATTGTAAGTTTCCTGAGGCCTCCCCAGGAGCCGAGCTAATGTCAGCATCATGCTTCCTGTACAGCCTGAGGAACTGTGGGCCAATTAAATATGTTTTCTTTTTATAATACCCAGTCTCAGGTATTTCTTTATATTAGTATAAGAACAGGCTAATACAAAAAAAGTTTAAGGAGTGGGGCACTGCTATAAAGATACCTGAAACACGTGGATGTGACTTTGGAACTGGGTAACAGTCAGAGGTTGGAAGGGTTTGGAGGGCTTAGAAGACAGGAAAATGAGGGAAAGTTTGGAACTTTCTGGAGACTGATTAAATAGCTTTGAATGAAATGTTGATAGTGATATGGACAGTAAAGGCCAGGCTGAGGAGGTCTCAGATGGAAATGAGGGACTAATTGTGACCTGGAGCAAAGGTCACTTTGTTATGCCTTAGCAAATAACCTGACTGCATTGCACCCCTGCCCTAAGGTTCCATGGAACTTCGAACTTCAGTGTGATGATTTAGGGTATCTAGTGGAAGACGTTTCTGAGCAACAAAACATTCAACGGAAGCCTGGCCGCCTCTAACAACGTAAGCTCATACACTTGAACAAATGCATGACCTGAAATTGGAACTTAAATTTAAAAGGGAAACCATGTAAAAATTAGGGAAATTTGCAGCCTGGTCATGTTGTAGAAAAGAAGAGCCCATTTTAAGCGAGGGGGATTGAAGCCAGATGCAAAAATTTGAATAAGCAAAAAAGAGCAAAGGGATAATGGCCAAGATGACTGATGGGGAGCAGGCCTCTAGGACATTTCAGAAACCTTTGTAGCAGCCCCTTTCATCACAGGCCAAGAGTCCTAGGAGAGCAGAATGGTTTCATGGGCCAGACCCAGGGCCCTGCTCTCCTCTGCAGCCTAGGGATACTGCTCCCTGTCTTTTAGCCACTCCAACTTCAACCATGGCTCAAAGTGGCTCAGGTACAGCTCAGGCCTTTAATTCAGAGGGTGCAAGTCATAAGCCTTGGCAGCTTCCACATGGTGGTAAGGCTACAGGGATGCAGAGTGCAGGAGTTGAAGGGAGCCCACCACTTGCTTCCATGTGCCCTGGATGTGAGACATAAAATCAAAGGAGATTTTTTTTGACCTTTAAAATATAATGACTGCCCTGCTGGGTTTTGGACTTGCACGGGACCTGTAGCCCCTTTGTTTTGGCTGATTTCTCCTTTTTGGATTGGGAATATTTACCCAATGCTTATACCTGCATTGTATGTTGGAAGTAACTAACTTGTTTTTGATTTTATAGGCTCATAGGAGAAAGGGACTAGCCTTGTTTCAGAGGCCATTTAGGACTCTGGACTTTTAAGTTAGTGCTGGAATAAGTTAACACTTTGGGGATTTGTTGGGAAAGCATGATTAGCTTTTAAGTGTGAGTGGAACTTGAGATTTGAGAACAGCCAGGGGAGGAATGATATGATTTGGATCTGTGTCCCTACCAAATCTCATGTTGAATTGTAAACCCCAGTGTTGGAGATGGGGTCTGGTGGGAGGTGATTGGATCATGGGAACAGTTTCTCATGAATGGCACCATCCATTTGGTGCTGTTCTCATGATAGTTAAATCTCATGGTATCTCATTGTTTAAAACTGTGTACCACTTCCTCTCCTCTCTCTTGCTCCTACTCTGGCCATGTGATATGTGTGCTTCCCCTTCACCTTCTGTCATGATTGTAAGTTTCCTAAGGCTCCCCAGGAGTGGAGCAGATGCCAGCATTATTCTTGTACACTCTGTGGAATTGTGAGTCAATTAAGCCTCTTTTCTTTATAAATGACCCAGTCTCAAGTATTTCTTGATAGCAGTCTGAGAATAGCCTAATACAATCATTTAGTTGTCCTTGAGAAAAGTAGATATTCTTCAAAGACCTTCTGATTTTTGTGGTGACTGCCTTTTTGTGTTTTAAACTCTCCCTCTTTCTTGCTTTTATCCAAATATAATGGAATCTTCTCTTTTTTATTGCATTTTAGGTTTTGGGGTACATGTGAAGAACATGCAAGATTGTAGCATAGGTACACACATGGCAGTGTGATTTGCTGCCTTCCTCCCCATCACCTATATCTGGCATTTCTCCCATGCTCTCTCTCCCCTCCTCCCCAACCCCACTGTCCCTCCCCTGTTTTCCCCTGACAGACCCCAGTGTGTAGTGCTCCCCTCCCTTTGTCCATGTGTTCTCATTGTTCAGCACCCACCTATGAGTGAGAAGATGCAGTGTTTGATTTTCTATCCTTGTGTCAGTTTGCTGAGAATGATGGTTTCCAGGTTCATCCATGTCCCTACAAAGGACATAAACTCATTGTTTTTTATGGCTGCATAGTATTCCATGGTGTGTATATGCCACATTTTCTCTGTCCAGTCTATCATGAATGGGCATTTGGGTTGGTTCCAGGTCTTTGCTATTGTAAACAGTGCTGCAGTGAACATTCATGTACATGTGTCCTTATAGTAGAACGATTTATAATCCTTTGGATATATACCCAGTAATGGGATTGCTGGGTCAAATGGAATTTCTATTTCTAGGTCCTTGAGGAATCACCACAGTGTCTTCCACAATGGTTGAACTAATTTACACTCCCACCAACAGTGTAAAAGTGTTACAATTTCTCCACATCCTCTCCAGCATCTGTTGTCTCCAGATTTTTTAATGATCACCATTCTAACTGGTATGAGATGGTATCTCAATGTAGTTTTGATTTACATTTCTCTAAGGACCAGTGATGATGAGCATTTTTTCATATGTTTGTTGGCCTCATGTATGTCTTCTTTTGTAAAGTGTCTGTTCATATCCTTCACCCACTTTTGAATGGGCTTGTTTGTTTTTTTCTTGTAAATCTGTTGTAGTTCTTTGTAGATTCTGGATATCAGCCCTTTGTCAGATGGGTAGATTGCAAAAATTGTTTCCCATTCTGTTGGTTGTCGATTCATTCTAATGACTGTTTCTTTTGTTGTGCAGAAGCTGTGGAGTTTGATTAGGTCCCCTTTGTCTATTTTGGCTTTTGTTGTCAATGCTTTTGTGTTTTGGTCATGAAGTCCTTGCCTACGCCTATGTCCTGAATGGTTTTGCCTAGGTTTACTTCTAGGGTTTTTATGTTGTAAGATCTTATGTTTAGGCCTTTAATCCATCTGGAATTTATTTTAGTCTTTACATTTAGAAACTTCTTTATTTGCCTCCAGGTCCTTGAACTTTGTTTCTTCTGTTTCAAACCTCCATTTATTCAGCTGACTAATTGCTACCAAATCTTCTGGCTCTAGTCTTTGTATTGTCTCATGGGGAGAAAATGGCCTAATGCACCTGTAGTACACTTTCCAATTAGACTTGTAGTTCCTATCAAAGCATTCATTGTATTGTAAATGCATATTGAATATCTATAGTTTCTATTGTTAAGATCATTTTCTATAGAAGGATTTATACAGATATCAAATACAAATATGTTAAATATTTTATTTAACTAATTATTTAGATAATGTTTTAACAAATGGGATGGAGAATTCAAAGAACAGGCACCTTTAGAGTTGAGGAATTCAAATGAGTATGTAAACAGAGGCAATGAAGGATTTTTACATGGGGGTGGATGGAAGTCAATTGAACCTCCAATGGGGAGAATTTTGTATATCTATTGACAATAATTGCTATTCATTGCCATCAGATATCTCTAAGTTGATTGAGTGGTAAAACAGCTCAAATAGAAGGAAAGATTAAAATTGGATAACCCGGAAAAATGTGATCTACGATGCACACGGATATTTTTCCCTTCATTCAGTAGATTGGCAACTCCAAGGAAATAAGGTATCTGTAACCTTGTTCACAAGATAGTTTTCTAGAACCTATCAAAGTGCCTACCTTAAAATAGTTATAATATTTTTCATTAAAAGTTAGATAATATCTCTGAAATTTTTAACCATAGCCCATGTCTCTTTCTTAAGAATTAAACAATTGTCTGATTCCTCCAGTAGATTGTCCATCTTCATACACACAAGCAACTCAAACATCACATTATCAAAATTATATCTTGTTTTCATTAACCCAGTGCTTTCTTCAGTATTCCAAATCAGTTAATATTTATGTGTTCCAGATGGGTTAATGATGCAATAAACTATCTGAACTTCTAGAATTTAAACCTATGTGTCAGCTGGGAACTATCCACCTGGCATCTTAATTGCATGAAGACATAGTTAATTTACAAGTTATTTCCAGTTTATAAACATAAGATTCTTCATGGCATAGCTCCACCTGTTTATGTTGTAATAACTGAAGCTTCTGTACAGTCCACATGATTCTGTGATTTTCTGCCTTTTAAGTCCTATAATACTAGAGATCCTATTCACCTGGTAAGCCCCATTTTAGTAATTTTTTCTGTGAAGCCTGAACTTAGGTCAAACCTGGTCTACTTCACTCTGCGCTGCTTTCCACGCTAAGGAGAATAGCTTATTTCAACCTTTGTGCTAGCACAATACATGACACTTAGCACACTCATTTACTTTGGTACTTCACCTGCTTCCTGGAATTATTTTGATTCAAAGTTTGTTTCCTTTAGTCATCTATAAGGTTTCAGTAGTAGGTAGAAAACTTACATTTCTTATCTTTGAAACTCACTTGACTAGCAACAAATAAATCAAAAGAATAAGTAATACAGGGACAGAAAAAAATCGATTCCTCTTGTTTTATAAAAGAGAGGTCTATATTCACATTTGGAAGAGTAAATGTGATATACTAGTGGAAAAATAAAAGCTCAACTAAATTTCTTGAAGTTTCAAAGCATTTTCTATCTCAAAAACCATAATGATAAGAGAAATATATATAGGGCATTCATGATTGTAATTGGTGCTAAACCATGATCAACAGCTTTTTGCTTAAAATTGATATTGTAAATGTTTCAGTCACTATAGAATAAAAGACATCAAAGGAGATTTTTATATAGAAATACAGCTTTTTCAAAAGCTCAGTCATATAATTTGGTTTTCTTTTTCAACAGTACAATGTCAAATTGCAGTGTAATAGCACAGCATGGAGACATCGCTGATGGTCCATCAGACATTGCTGAGGGAGTCTGAGCTTTAAGACCTAGCATATGACTTCAGCTCCTCCTAAACTTCTTCTCTTAGAAGAAGACAGTAGAAATATTGTACAGCCTAAATATTATAAACATATTTCACAGAAAATGAAACACTTTCTGAGGCAGAATGGCAGAATACATTTGTATTTTATTCAAAAAAAAGTAAGAGTTTTCCGAAAGTTCCCTTTCTGCATAGTTCTGACCGCTGACCTGTACAAAGCACAGTTCCTCAGATCTCATTCTTTGCATCTTTTTCTCCACCATCTTTACTATTGCAGTCAGTTTCTACTTCAGTCATGCAAATTTTTAGCAGGAGCATAGGTTTTCTATATTTACAGTAGAAATTTATCAATGCTTAGTCAAAGATGGAATAAGAACTATGAATTCAAATTACTCCAACATTTTACTGAGTGAGTCATACAAAACATTAGTACTGCAAGATTTCAGGATTTTAGGGTAAAGTTTAGATAAAATTAAGCAATTCCTTTTTTAAACTTTTTTTTCATTTTTTTAAATATATATTTTATTGTGTTTTAGGTTTTGGGGTACATGTGAAGAACATGCAAGATTGTTGCTTAGATACATACATGGCAATGTGGTTAAAAGACTATTTAATATAATGTGCTTTCTAAATTTCTAAAAGAACAAAGATCAAAACTTTTATTCTGTTCTATTTGATGAAGTAACCTTTTCCTTAGGAAGAAATTCCATGCAACTATATTTTATGGACTGTAATAGGAAATTATTTTCTTCCCATATAATCTTGTTTTGAAAACAAATGTAGACAAAAACACCTCACCTGTTAGCATATAATACTGCTGATGTCTTCTCATTGTTATCTTTGCAATTTCTATTTCTAGAAATGTAATTAGCAAAAGTACAAACAGGCACATAAAGATACGTTTCGTTCGTTTGTTTGTTTTTGAGACGAAGTTTCAGTCTTCTTGCCCAGGCTGGAGTTCATTGGCACAGTCTTGGCTCACTGAAACCTCCGTCTCCCAGGTTCAAGTGATTCTCCTGCCTCAGCCTCATGAGTAGCTGAGATTATAGGTATGTGCCACCAAACCTGGTTAATTTTGTAATTCTTAGTAGAGACAGGGTTTACCGTGCTGGGCAGGCTGGTCTCAAACTCCTGACCTCAGGTGACCCACCTTAGCCTCCCAAAGTGCTAGAATTACAGGTGTGAGCCACCAGGCCCAGCCCCCCATGATATGTTTTTCTGTTTTTCATCTGGTTATTAATAATCTTGACCAGGCTTGCTTTTCTGTAGATTTGCCCAAAGATTTCAGGGCTTGATTTTCATGTGATCTAAGCCAGCAACTCATGATTAGTCAGTAATCAAATATAAGCAAAGCTTTGCTGAACATTGGGAAAATGTATATGAATTTATTTTTGAAAGATAGAAGGTAGAAAATAACAAAATATTGCAAGGCCGAAGTGGGTGGATCACGAGGTGAAGAGATCGAGACCATCCTGGCCAACATGGAAAAATCCTGCCTCTACTAAAAATACAAAAATTAGCTTAGCACGGTGGCTTGTGCCTGTAGTCCCAGCTACTCAGGAGGCTGAGGCAGAAGAATCACTTGAACCCTGGAGGCGGAGGTTGCAGTGAGCTGAGATTGCGCCACTGCACTCCAGCCTGGTGACAGAGTGAGACTTCCTCTTAAAAAGAAAAAGAAAGAAAAACAGCAAAGTAAGAAGACAGACAATATTAACAGTTCGTAACTGATTATTGTTTATTCTGTGCCATTGACTATGCTAAGTAAATCACTGACATTATCTCACTTACTTTTCACAAGAACTGTATGGTTAAGAAATTATCCCTCCCTCCATGTTACAGATGAGATGACTTAGGATTCTACAGGCTATATGATTTGATAGTTCCCTCCTAGCAAGAAACAGAGCAGGATTCTAACTGAGGTGAGCTGACCCTGAAGCTGACATTCAGTGATGATCAGTGTGTTGCGTCGTAATAGCCCTTCCTATCATTATGCAATGCTTTGAAAAAACAGTGATTGGTTCAGTTGGCCTCATTAATAAATGAGGCTTTGTAGAATTAAGTCTAGAAGAAAGCCATAAAAGAGATGAGAGAGGAGGCTTGATGCCTGATTCCTACTATCTTTGATATAAGGAAAGAAAGTTCTCTTGAGTTGCCAGTTTTCTTTTATGCCTTTTCCATGGGGAATCCTTAGTTTGTGAAATGAAGTTAGTGCAGAGATGAGGTAAACCATGGGGTCACCATTCTATGAAATGTGTGGTATTCCTTTAAGAAACTCAGCTATAAGCCATTAGGACCTTGCCAGACCTACGGAAGTTGTCATGTTCTTATCACCTCTAAAGCTATGGCTGCCCCCACACATGACAGAAACTTAAGAAGTCCTTCCGCCAAGCCTAAGAACGAAGTGATAAAGTATGATGAGCATTCCAACGACCTGTAGTATGTAGTAGTTCAATGATGATTTGAACACGTGACCAAGACCATCCCCCAAATCAGACCATTCAAAATATTTTGTACCGTTCTCCAATGACAGCAAAAACTAGTGATGTAATCATCCCAGACAAGAAGTTGACTTCTATACAAATTGCCTCTTGAAAACAATTTTCTACAAGTTCAGGTTCTTGGGTATTTTTTGTTTAAGTTTTCTCTAGCAATGTCTCATTAGGGATGGTAAGCTTTCTCATTTTGATATCTGGAAATATGACCCATTAAAACCAGTATTTCCACAATCTCCATTCTTAATCTTTCTATTTGTTCACTGGCAAAATTATCAAAATAGTACTTATTACCTCCAATGCTTTTTCTTCCAGTCTCAACTTAATCTTTGCTATTTTTCCTCTTACCAATTTGCTGAAACTGCAGCCTTTGAGAGCTCAATTCGCCAATGACACACTAGTTAACAAATTCAGTGGTCTCTTCTAAGTCCTTATTTGACTAGTTTTCTCTACAGTAATCAAAATCACAGACCAGGTGTTCCTCCTTGAAAAGCTCTTATAACTGGAAGAAGAAAATGAATGTCTCTTCTCCACAGAGAGATTGTGGAGAAGAATGACCCCTGGCTGAAAGTTTAATCAAGTACTTATAAGAAGCAATTTCAAGGCTTCCACCTGGTCTTTGTGTAGCTAAGGTAGCAGGTTGTAAAATATATATGGTTTAATGTTAGCCATTTATTATTCCAGGTAGACCTGAGATAGCATGTTTTAAAAGAATGGTGGGGAGGCAAAGGAGAGGAATTATCATGGCACTGCATAACAATGAGACTGTGCTAATTCTATTGCAGTTATGTGAACTCATGAGTTATAAGGCAGTTAAAAACGTCTTTGTTTTTCTTGTTTAGGCTTGACACTATTTTGAAAGATCTATGCCTATGTATAAGTGTATATGGCAGAGAAACAGAGACAGACAGATATAACAGATCACAATTGAAAAGTTGGAGAAACAAAATGTTTCTGACCCCATCTGACCTTTGGGAAACAACTATAGGATCCAAATTTAAAGTTCCCAGGACCACTCCTGGATTACATGAAGAAACTGCAAACATAGGAAATTCCCAAGTGTTCTTTTAATGTCTAAATGCTTTTATTCTAGCTTGGCTATGACTAGACTAGTGACAGTTAATCTTAGATGGGGCCAACCTTAATAGATTTTCTATAAAGGAAGATAATTTTTCTAAACTTCATATGAAAACAATAAGAACATCAACAAAAGTTTTAAATATGTTTAATTTATGTATCTGTTTCTTCTTCATTGATTTTTGAACTCTTAGAGCACAGTCATTCTACCTAAGTGTTCTTTGAATGTCATTGTACCTCCCAGAGAGGCATTATATAATTAGTAAGTGCTCAAGAAATATTTTTAGAACTGAACTATTGAACTAAACATAGACATATGTATGGTAAATGAGTCATACACTGAATTTTATATTAACTTTAATAAATCTATTTAAATAAAATAAATATAAAAGTAGATGAATTAGAATATATTAATATTAAACATTTAAAAATATTTAGCTATATGGTATATACACAATGAAATAGTGCAAATATCTTGATATTTATGGTAGAGGGAAAAAGTAGGAGCTAAGCTAACATTTATTAAGTGCATTTAAAATGTGAGACATTTTTCATACATCATCTTATAAAATATAAGCAAATTCTTTAAAAATAAGTATTTTAATTCCAATTTGCACCTGAAGATTCAGTTCAAAATTCAATGATGTGTAACTAGCTCAGGAAAGAACAATAGGTCTCAACTTTCTTGCAACCAGCTATCAATTCATTCTGACTGCAGAGAAATGATTAAAAATAATCTTTGGTTGTATCTCTATTCAGTGAGAAAGACTCCCCACGCATCAGTAATATCTGCTTTAACCTAAAAAGGAAAGGAGACTGATCACTAGCAAGTATTGTTATCCCTGCACAAGCCCAAGATTAGAAAGCAAGAATATGTTTATTTTCAAATTAAAAAAGTATTCAAATTAAAAGTATTCTAATGGATAATACTATAAATACTATGTGAAAAATTATGACTAATAGGGCAGAAGTTGGAAAGGGGTCAGCTCTCCTTTTTTTTGGGGGGGGGGTGGTTCCCATATTGATTTTTGTCATTTTTGTATCTAGTGATCTTTGTGAGCTTAAGGGCTTAAGAATAAAAATATACACAAATTATTTGACATATTACCTCCACAAAACCAAGAAAATAAAATACTCCTGACTTAACATAGTCTTTGTTTTTTAGGCACTGGGTGATACTTTTCAAAATAAATTGCACCAAATTAAAAAATAATATGCAGTTTCTTTAAAATTTCTATGTATAAGCAAATGTTTTACAAAATAAAATTTATTTGCTATAAAGTTAATTCTAGCCTACAGAATAATGTATTATATAAAATAGCAAAAAGATGAAATTCAATACCAATTAAGTGGAAGAAAATGAAGTAATACAAATTCCCCAAATTGCAATGTGTTTTGTTTTAAAGCAGCAATGCCATTGACATTGTGGTTATGTCTTCCAAAGCATAGACATTGGCTGGTAATTTGCAAAATTAGAAATAGGTTTTCTATACTATTCGTAGTTAATTAAATGAGTTTATTAAAATATTACCAGAAGGAGGCGGAGTGAGGTGGCTAAATAGAACCCTCCAGCAATTGTCCTCCCCACAGAAGTGACAAATTGAACAACTATCCAAGCAAAGAAAGCACCTTAATCAAAACCATATGTAACATAATGACCTGGAAAGAAGCCTCGAAGAGGATAAGAAGGATAATCTCGCCTGGCCCATACCACCCCCTCCCCAGCCTCAGGCAGAGCAGCAGGGAGAGAAAACCTGTGTGCTTGGGGCAGGGAGAGTGAAGTGAGTGTGGCACTTTGCATTGGAACTCAGTGCCACCCTGATACAGCAAAACACATCAGGCAGAATTCCACTGGTGTCCACTGAGACAGCCTTTACATCAGTCCTGGACCAGAAGGGAATCCTCCACCTCAGGGGTGGGAACCTAAATTCTAGCCCACTTTACTAGACTGGGGCTCTAAATAAATTTGAGATGCATTTATGCCACAGCAATTGCAATCCTTGAGCAGGCCCCGTTGCTGTTCAGCCATTGGAGGCTTTGGCTTTAGTGTTCAACCTGGTGAGATGCAAGCTGCAGATGCCAAGGAAGTGCACGGATCACCCCTCTTTCAACTCCAGGCAGTGAAACACGGAAAGAGATTCCCTCTACTTAGGGGAAGAAAAGGCAAGAGTACAGGGAACTTTGTCTTATAGCCGGATACCAGTTCAGCCACAGTAAAATAATGTACTATGCATACTCTTAAAACCCCCAATTCCAGGCCTTTCCTCCTAGATGGTGTTTCTAGACACATCCCAGACCAGAAGGGAATACACCAGCCCTGGTGGGACAGACAGTCTCAGCAGGGTTCACACCTGCTGACTAAAATGGCCTTGGGCCTTGAATAAACATCAGTGGCAGCCAGGCAGTGGTTGCCATGGATTTTGGGAGAGCCCAGCCAGTACTGTGCTGGCCTGAGAAGATGTGGGCTTCAGGTGCAACCCAGCACAGTGCCAGCTGTGTTACCCTTGTTACCCTTCCCCCAATCCTAAGCAGTCCAGTGTAGAAAAACACTCCTTGTGGGAAACGAAGGGAAGAAAGCAACGGTCTTTTTGGGAAATCAGGAAATTCTCCCTTATCTTCTAAAATTCCACCAGGGCTATGTATTTAGGGGTCTGCAGGAGTCACGACATACATGGGCTTAGGGCATCACCTAGTGCTGGAATGGCTGAAGTGACTACAGGCTAGGGAATAATACCCAATCCCCTTTGAATTCTTGGAAGTTCTCTCAAGAAGGATAGGCACAAACAAGGCCAAACTATAAAAACTGGAAAAAATACCTTCCAGTTTTCGTAAACTAAAAACTCTTCTATGCCCAGACATAAACAAATGTCTATGAGCATCAAGGACATTCAGCAAACCATGTCCTCACCACATGGACTAAGTAAGGCACCAGTGACCAGTCCTGGAATGATGTAGAGAGATAAGGGATCTCTCAGACAAAAAAAAAAAGAAAAAATTCACAAACTTGTGTGAGGAAGCTCAATGTGCTTCAAGACAACCCAGAGAAGACATGAGGGACTTTCTCAGAGAAATTTAACAACGATATTGAAATAATTTTTTAAACTCAAACAAAAGTCCTCAAGCTGAAAAATTCAATTGACAAACTGAAAAATGCATCATAATGTCTCAAAAGCATAATTGATCAAGAAGCAAAAATAATTACAATGTTTGAAGACAGGCTATTTAAAAATATACAGTTGGAGGAGAAAAAAGAATAATGAATAAAAAAGAATAGAGTACACTAGCAAAACCTACAAAGTAGACTCAAAATGATAAAGCTACAACCAGACTGAAGGTAGTTTTTCAGTCCAAAAGAATAGAACACCAAAAATAAATCATCTAAGGGTATAAAACTTACTGGTATGAGTAAGTACACACACAAATAATAAATACTCTAATTGTAGTGTATAAACCACTCATGTATTTAGTATAAAGACTAAAAGAAAAACCTACTGAAGCAGGGCACGGTGGCTCACATCTGTAATCCCAGCACTTGGGGAGGCCGAGGTGGGTAGATCACAAAGTCAGGTGAGATCAGCCTGACCAACATGGTGAAACCACATCTCTACTAAAAATACAAAAGTTACCTGGGTGTGGTTGTGTGCACCTGTAATCCCAGCTACTCAGGAGGCTGAGACAGGAGAATCACTTGAACCCAGGAGATGGAGGTTGCAGTGAGCCGAGGTCGTGCCACTGCACTACAGCCTGGGTGACAGAGTGAGACTCTGTCTCAAAAACAAAAAAAATGAAAAGAAAAAAAAGAAAGAAAAAGAAAAACATCGAAAATAATAACAATCACAGAAATTTGCTAACAGACAGACATAAATAGACACCAAAAAAGTTTTTTAAAGCAATCTCATTTGCAATAGCTACAAATAAAATAAAATGAATAGAAATAAACTGAACCAAAGAAGTGACATATTTCTGCAATGAAACTATAAAATATTGATGCACAAAATTGAAGAGGATAGAGAACGTGGAAAGATAATGTTCATAGATAGGAAAAATCTTATTTTAAAATGTCCGTATCGCTCAAAGCAGACATTCAATGCAATACCTATTAAAATACTAATGATGTTCTTCATGTAAATAGAAAAAATAATACTAAAACTTACACGGAACCACAGAAGACCCAGAATTGCCACAGTCATCCTGAGCAAAAAGAACAAGACTGGAGGAATCACATTACCGGACTTCAGATTATACTGTGCGGTAGTAAATAAAATAACATGGTACTGGTATTGAAACAGACACATAGACCAATAGAAAAGGGTAGAGGACAAAGAAATAAATCCACACATTTACAGTTGGCTCATTTTCAACAAAGGTGCCAAGAACATCCACTGGGGAAAAGCCAGAATCTTCAAAAAATTTTGCTGGGAAAACAGGATATTCATAGGCACAAGAAGAAAAGTAGTCTACTATTGCTCCTGTTATACAAAATCAATTCAAAACCGATTAGAATTAAATCTAAGACCTAAGCAACAAAAATACTGGAAGGAATCATTGGGAAAATGCTAAAGGACATCGGTCTGGGAAAAGATTTTTTGAGTAAGATCTGTAAAGCACAGGCAACCAAAGCACAAATGAACAAATGGGACCACATCTAACTAACAAGCTTCTGTACAGCAAAGGAAACAATCCACAAACAGGATGGGAGAAAATATGTGCAAGCGATTTAACCAATATGGATTAATAACCAAAATATATAATGAGGTCAAAAACTCAGTAACAAAATAACAAAGAATCTCATTGAAAAATGGACAACATATCTGAAAAGACATTTTTTCAAAAGATAGGAATGGTCAACAGGGAGCTGAAAAAATGCTCAACCTCCCTAATCATCAGAGAAATGCAAATCAAAGTCATAGTGAAATATCATCTCACTCCAGTTAAATGGTGTTTATCAAAACGAAGAAAACAAATGGATGGCAGCAAATACATGGAGAAAAGGGAAAGCTTGTACACTGTTGATGGGAATGTAAATTAGTTCAACCACTATGGAAAACAGTATGAAGGTTCCTAAGAAAATTAAAAATAGAGCTACCATATGATGCAGCAACACCATTGCTGCAAATATATCCAAAAGAAATGAAATTAATACATCAAAGGGAGATTTGCACTCCCATATTTATTGCAGCTACTCACAGGAGCCAAAATATGAAATCAACCTATGTGTCCACTAATGGATGAACTGATAAAGAAAATGTGGTACATATACACAATTGAATATTACTCAGTCATAAAAAGAATGAAGTCCTGTAATTTGCAACAACATCAATGGAACTGGAGACCATTGCATTGTGTTAAGTGAAATAAGCCAAGCGCAGAAAGACAAACATTGCATGTTCTCCTCATATTGGCATTAAAAATTTAATCTCATGGAGATTCAAAAAATAGAATGATGGTTACCAGAGGCTCAGAAGGGTACTGGGGAGGAGACGTTAAAGAGGGCTTTGTTGATGGGTACAAAAATACAGTAAGAAGGAATAACATCTAGTGTTTGGTAGCAAAATGTAAGAACTATAATTAACAGTAATTTATTGTGTATTTCAAAATAACTAGAGGAGTGAATGTGGAATGCTCCCAATACAAAGCCAGAGTAAAAGTTTGAGATGATGGATATCCCAAGTACCCTTATATGATCATTACTTACCCATTGTATGCATGTATCAAAACATCACATATACCCCATAAATATATACGACTCTTTCTTTTTTGAGACAGTTTCACTCTGTCGCCCAGGCTGGAGTGCAGAGGCATAATCTAGGTGCACTGAAACCCCCACCTCCTGGGTTCAAGTGACTCTTCTGCCTCAGCCTCCCAAGTACCTGGAATTACAGGCATGTGCCACCATACCTGGCTAATTTTTGTATTTTTAGTAGAGACAAGTTTTCCCCATGTTGGCCAGGCTGGTCTCAAACTCCTGACCTCAGGTGATCTACCTGCGTCAGACTTCCAAAGGGCTGGGATTCCAGGCATGAGCCACCTTGTCTGGTCTATACAAATCTTATGTACCCCTAAAAACTAAAAAAAGGTAAAATTTAACCACAGTAGAACAACTAGTCTTTTTCTTCAGGGTGAACTTGAAAATTTGAGCACAGATGAATTCTGTGGTTATACTTTTTACTTACACACCCTATCCATTATTGCTCTTATCACCTCATGTGTCACCCCCCCTTTGGATATTGTCCCTAGGGACATGTTGGTGGCTGGTTTATGATTAGATTTAACATAGGGAGAGCGCCAACGTGAGACTGGAGGGTAAGAGTGAAGATTCTCTATTCTCCCTTGCTTTGGGGATGCATTATTTTTTATATGCAGCGGCTTTTCTCCACAACTGCTTGGGTAACCCTTTCGCCAGTAGTTTAAGTTCTCATTGAAGAATTGTAAAAATGTTTCCTATTCTTTTTTTCTTCAATCTGTGGGCAGAATGATGCTCTGACATTGCTAGTATCTGGACGCCTCGCTTGCTATACCTTTTCTGTTTCCTTAACTCTGCCTGAAGCTTTTGAGAAATCTTTTCAATAGGTTAAATTTTATTTCCTTTTGGGACTATGACCAGCCCAACCCAGATTGTGTTCCTGCTTTTGGTGGTCTTTATTTCTCATTCCCCCTTAGGCTTGTAAATTTGTGTGTATGCTCTGGGTTTAGCATCGCTAGTCCACACTCTGTCCTGGGTGCTGAAGGACACTTTGTTCTATTTGTTCCTCTCAAATCTTCCTTTTTCCTTCCACCCATTTAAAAGAAGTTTTCTTTGTAACACATTTCAAGTTTGTCTGTCATTTTAATTCACCATAAGTTTCAAATGTGTGAGAACAGCTGATAATAGATCAAAGTGCTCTCTCCCAGGTAATAGCCTAATATTTCTATTGAACAGTAATGATGCATTGAGAACAGTCGTGAAATTTAAGGAAAAAGATCAACATCTGAGCTAAGCTCTGGCATTCATTATTTCACATTACAAGGATCTATTAAACATCTATTATTTTGTGGTAGAGCAAAATAATGTGCTTATGAAGATAAAGCGAATAATTTCTAAACCTAATGCGGATTTGAATGTTTTTTATTTCTTCTTTCTCCATGAGCCTTTATTTTATTTCCTTTTATTACCATCCAGTGATTTTTCTGAGGGGGGGGGCAGTAACTACTATAGCTTGTGCCTATTACTTAGTCCTTACATAAATATGTGTAAAATCGAATTAAATTTTATCCACTTTGTTTTAAGTTGAACACCACATGTTCTAAGTTCTGGCTTATATGAAGTTTTCAGGACCAGCTGTTTATTTGTGACACTACTAAATATCCTGATAGATTGATATGCTTATTTCACTCCCTTTAGATAAAACAAGTAACTTCGTTATCTTTGGAATTACCCAGGAAATGTAAAGAATATTAAAATGCTCATTTATTCAGATTTGTTTTTAATACTATCTAATGTTTAATCAAATTATCAATAGTTATTTAAAGCTTTGCATTATGCAGACCTAATCAATCTGTTTTCTGTGGAGAGGAGAGGCAGTGGATATATTTTGAAAATAACAAAGAATAAATTGGACAATATGTTCATTTTGCTTTTAAAAGTTATTACAAGTTTCAAATTTATATTATCCTATTTCTAGAATAATTTCACCCATTGAGTAGGTATATTGATTTTTTAATATTTCAAAATAATTTTGAAGGGATGAAAATAAATGTATATAAATTATAATGATTTCATATAAAATTATATGATTTCATTAAAATTGAAGAAGTTTTCATTTGCTCACTTGAACATAATTTAAGTATCTGAGCATCAGAGCAATAAGCTATTCTTTTCTAGTTTATTGATATCTGCTCAGATATCAACGTATAATTTTGCTTTGTGTCAGATAGTATTTCATCATATCATATGATTCCTTTGTTCTGGAATTATTGGGCTGTTTCCTAAGATAGAAAATAAAATTAATCTAGTTTTATGTATTTCTTTGCTAGTCTTTTGATAAAGGCTGATAGTGAAACAGTTAAGTAAACACAAAGTTTCTAAGGAGAACCACTGAAGTGCATATGATCTAACATAATGTGCTTCAGAGAAACTAGAAATTGGATTAATATTGCTTGCTCATGCTTGAAGCACAGAAGATTGTTCAAAGGCAGATGGATGGAGAGTGAAAATCTAAAAATAAAATTCCAAGCGGAAATGAGGATTTTCACAGTTCAGATTGGTTTCATCTAGGATATAAGTCTCATTGCATGGAAGAAAACCTTACAAGCAGAGGGCTTATGAATATTATCAATCGTGTGTGTGTGTGTGTGTGTGTGTGTGTGTGTGTATGTGAAAGAGAGAGAGAGAGAGAGAAGAGGTACAAAGGACATATAAATTAAAAAGCAACAGAGTTAAAACTATTCATCATTTGTAGTAAAGTGTCATTATTTACTGATATAACCTATGACTTCTTCCATAGACTTCCAGCAGAAGACATTCAAAATTTGAACTAATATGTTTTTAATGAAAAGAAATGCAATTAACTTTGGCAGAGTTTTCATTGTTTTATTTTAATAAAATCTATATGGTGGATATTTTCCCTTTACGGTTTATATTTACTAACTTCTGGAAGCATCTCAAGTCTAAATGCTGCAATTTTAATACCTGCAGATAAATCGGCTCAACTGAGTATAATGTGATAAATGATCACAATTGTGGAAAAAAAAGGATGAATTCTAAATAAAAAATTACTGAAAAATATTGCATTGTGTATAGCACTGAAATAAATTTCTAACCAAAAAATGTGTCAAGTAATTGGATTTACTACATATGTTTTATTATGTTTAATTCAATTCAATTAATTAGTTAATAAATTTTTTTGAGATGGAGTCATCACGAATTTGCCCAGGCTGGAGTGCAGTGGGTGGTCTCAGCTGACTGCAACCTCTGCCTTGTGGGTTCAAGAGATTCTACTGTGTCAGCCTCCTGAGCAGCTACGATTATAGACATAATCTACCACACCTGGCTAATTTTTGTATTTTTAGTAGAGATGGGGTTTGACCATGTTGGCCAGACTAGCCTCGAACTCCTGACCTCAAGTGATCCGCCCACCTCAGCCTGCCAAAGTGCTGGGCTTAGAGGCATAAACCACTGTGCCTGGACAGATTTAATACATATGCTTTCTTATAAGGACGAGAAATATAACTGGTGCTTTTTGTTGCTAACCGCATATTATCTGCTAATTTAATATAGACACAAGGTACAAAATGTGTCATTTTATTAAGAATGTATTTATGTTTATTCTCTTTGATTCTAGAAATTTTACTCAAGTGACAGTAGTTAATACTTTTATTAGTGATAAGACAGTTAAATCATTTTTTTTCTTTATGTGAAAAAGGAAATATTGCTTAAAATAATATTGTGTCTCCTCTGTCACCAATGCCAACCTATAACAAGTGCAAATGCAATTCAGTAATTTATTGCTAATTTATTTTATTCTGACTTTAATAAACTTTAAATATATAAACTAAAACATTATGAAAGATTATGGGAGGGGTTCTTAGATTGTACTAAATAATATTTCCCATTAGTATTTAATGGAGAAGATAACCAACTTGTAAGGGATGAAAGTTTCTGTCACAAGAAGTTTGACTAAATTGACTATTTTCTGCTTATCTATCCGCTGGTTCTATACATTAGCTTTAGTAGAAATCACAAAATGAATTTTTACAAATTCTTTAGACTGAAAAGGAAAAGGATCTCAAGTGACCCTATCCTGTTCTTAAGGCCCTTCCAAAGGCTACTCCTTAGGTGCTAGACTCATCATGGATTTCCTGGTTGACCTTCAATATTACTCAGTACATTTTCCATAAATGGAAAGGATTGATAATCTGCCAGGCCTTTCTCAGGCTTACAAATCCATTTCTAGAGAAACATTCAACAGTTATTCATCTTAACTAATTACGGGGTAATATTATAAAAAATAATAAAAACAAAAAATAATACTTTGTCTTAAATTTCAGAAAGGTTTAGAAGGTAAGAACAAAAAGACAAGTCTTTTGAAAAAATAGAAATCTCTTAAAACACTTTTATATATGCCCATCTAAATGAGTTTAGAGTCGTTAGTTTTATCATAAATTCAAAAGAAAGACTATTAATATTTCTTTAAGTCTTATGAATTTAACATTATATGAACTATTATATCAAATAATATAAATTATGGAGAGATTTACTTTAATATCAACATTATTATTAATTTGCAAGAGAATTTTAGGGACTAATGTGATTTTTTCTCAGGCCCTGGAATCAATCTCTGTATAACAATAGATGAAAGTTATGGCTTCCTGTGGGGAATATAGTTCATGTTCAGCATGCTTCTGCAATTACAATGAAAATATTTGTGTGATTTTAATTTTCTCCCTAATTCTAGCATCAACTAAAGTTGTCCTTCCTCCTGAACATAGGACTAACAGTAAATTAGATTATAAAACTATATTTTGATTATTAACCATTCCACTGGTAGGAAATAAAACACCTTATACTTTTCTTACAAATTTTTACTTTTTCCCTATTTAAGAGGGGAAGGTATTTCTGCTTAAGCACAAAATGTCTTACAAAATAAAACATATCAGATGATAAAGATGTAATCATAAATTCATTGAAATATTCATTTTGTTCCAGCAAACCATTTTAATTGAGAAATTAATTAAAAAGAACTTTATGCCTAAAAAAGGAAAAAACTTAATTATATAAATTTGAAAATTCTCATAAATCTGAATGCCCCTAGTTGAATTTTCTTGAGTCAAATTTGCCAAGGTTATGTCTTATGTTCAATTGAATGGTAAAGCAAATCACCTAAAAAAAAAACCTAAAGAAAAATTAGTAGTCTTATTTAATATATCAGTTATCATATATTTAGAAGAAATTTTCTTAAAATAGTTCATTATCAGTAATGACAACTTTTGTATATAAGAACATAATTTATGCTTTCAGCATAACTAGCTTTTGAAAAGATAGCCTGAGTACTATTCTGTATCTGTTTTATCTGAATATGTAATTTGTATATATTATTATTTTGAATTGCTGCATTCTATTCATTCACATTTGTTGAAAATATGTATTAATTCTCACAAGTATTTAGATATTTGTGGGAAAAAAATACCAAAAAAATAAAATCTCTGCCAACTTCCTTTTACTCCTGATCAGTCTGCGAGTGACCCTTGATAACTTTTCTTAAAAGCAATACAAATCAACCAAAGAATAAGATAATTTTTGAGGATTTGTGATAACCAGAAGAAAGCACTGTAGGCTGTGACAACCTGTGAGGGCCAAGAGAAATTTAGGGTAGCCAACTGGTGATCCACATGGGTTTTCATAGAGTGGTAGTATTTTCATGTCAGCTTGTTACATGCTTGGACCTCTGGTTTGCAGCAGTGTTGTCATTGTATCAGCGGTTGCTCAGACTCTAATTAGAGTCTGATTTACCCTCAATAAAGTTTGGTATTTATCAGATTGGAAAAAAAAATACCTTAGAAATCACTGCAATGTTTTGCTATATTTTAAATTCTTTCTGGGAAGTATTTTTCTTTTTGTTAATTTGAAAAAATAAGATAGTGTCCTTTACTTTACATAAAATAACATTTTCTTCAAACTTGTTGCTTAAAGCACAGTTACATAACCAGAAATACAGAAAACTTGCCTGGTAAGATATTGACCGTCCCACAGCTTACCTACTTAACCTGAAGAGAGAGTGACAAAACTGCTTGTCAACTATAGAAGAGTTGAGAATTGTTCATAAAATTAACTTTATTGATTTAAGTAGCTTGGTTAGAAGAGCCAGTAAATCATAAGCCTCTCCTGGAATCATTCAGGTTGGAAGGAGAGAGAACATTGCAGCTTTAACCTGGAACTCTTACCTTTTGGAGCTGACTGAAAGAAAAGGAATTCGTACAGACAACAAAGCAAATCTTAGGAGATCACTTAAAGCAGGAAGCATATCACTCTTACCCTGTGTTCTGAGCATCATTGCCTTTCCATTCCAGATAGCAAAAAGGATTCAGCAATTGAAAAAATTTTGGAAATTTTTTTTTTTCATATTTAGCCAACAACAAAAGTTTGTAAGGAATAATGCATATAAAAATCATATACTTATGTGACAAATTCTATACTCCACATATTCCAAAGTGATAGATGCATCAGACCATTATTTTAAAATCATAATATATTGATACAACAAAAAGACTGACTTTAAAATAATACATGTAATATGTAATAATAAAAATATATGATAAAATATATATGTAATATATGTATTGCATATATATTATATAACATGTTATATATATTATATAATGTATTATGTATATAATAGATGTATGATTTTGATGCTCAATAAATGTTTATTAACGATAAAATAAGGCCCAATAATAGTAACTATTTACAGTGAGATAAAGTAGTAGTTTAAGCAGACATAAAGCGAAATTCTTTAAAAAATTCATAAAAAAAATATATAATGAAAATTAAATGAATGCATGGAATTTCATCAAAATGTTAAGTTCAACATTGCAGTTAATACTTAAAGTAAAACAAATACATTTTCCATAAAACATTTAGTATGCTCATTCATGAAAAGAATTTATGAAACTCCTACTATTATACATCAGACATTGTCCTGGGTACAAAAGGTTGTAAGGCAGTTTTAAGGACAAAAGGAGACTGGCAATTTTTAAAGAAATTGTATGTAGTCTCCTGAGTTTGTGGCAGTTTTCCAGTTGTCTTTTTGTGCTTTCTCATGGGAAAAGCTATCCATTTTAATTTTCTATTTGCCAAATGAATAAAATAGCATGCTCAATTAGTTGCTTGTTACATATTTTTATTTTATAGCTTTATTGAGATATTACATGTATCATAAAATTCACCAGTTTAAAACATCCAGTTGAATGATTTTTAGCATTTTCAATGAGTGTACAACCATCATCAAAATCTATGTTTAGAATATTTACCTGATGCTCAGAAAGCCCAATACACTTTAACAGCCATATTCCATCCTGGCTTCACACCCTGCACTCTCTCATTCCAGACCCTGCTTCCAGCCTCAGCTCTGGAAAACCACTATTCTATTTTCTGTCTCTGGATTTACTTAGACTAGCATTTCACGTAAATAAAATTGCTCTTTATGTGGTCTTTGTGACTGGCTTCTTTCACTTAACGTGATGTTTTCAAGGTTCGTTTATATTGGAGCATGTATTAATGTTCCACTATATCTATAATGTAACACGTATTATTTCATTATTTGTATTGTCTTATATTTTTTATATGGTATAACATGTTTATTTATTAATAGATATTAAACATTTTGTTTTTACCCATATTTTGGCTATAAATAATGCTGCCTTGTAAATTTATTTATAAGATTTTTTTGAGTATCCAAGTTTTTGTTTATTTTGGGTGTACACCAAAAAGTGAAATTTCTGGGTTATATTGTAATTTATGTTTAATCTTTTGGAAGAACTGTAAGTTTTTCTGAAGGTTACAATATCTCCATAGCTTCATCAACACTTCTTATTTTCTGTCTCCTTTACTTTAAGCATTCCATCATATGAGAAGTGGTATTTTCTTTTGGCTTTGATTTGCATTTTCCTAATGACTAATTGTCGAGCATCTTTTTATGTGTTTATTGGCCAATTTTATTTCTATCTCTTTTCCTTCTAGCAATTTCTATTTAAATCCATTGCCCATTTGATTACTTGTTTTTTTATTGTTGAGTAATAGAATTACTTTATATATTTTAGATACAAGGTCTTGATCAAACGTGATTTGAAAATAGATTTTTTCATTCTTCCACTTGACTTTTCACTTTCTTGATTATGGCCTTTCATGGACAAAGTTTTTAATTTTGATTAATCCAAGTTATCTTTTTCTAATTTATATTGCCAGTTGTGCTTTTGGTGTGGTATTTAAAAGATCACTGCCTAACGTGAGGTCATAAAGATTTACTCATGTGATTTACTCATCTATATATTTTAAAATGTGGACAATTAGGTTTAGATCTATATACAACTTAGAGTTAATTTTTTTATAAGATGAGATAGAAGTCTAGATTTGTTCTTGTGCATTTGGATATTCATTCGTCCTATCACAATGTATGAAAATATTACTTTTTTTCCATTGAATTATCTTGGCATCCTTGGTCAATTGCTATTCAATTGATTTATGATCAATTGAATATCAGTTGACCATAAATATGAGTTTATTTCTGTAAACTGAATCCTATTTTGTTAATCAGTATGTTTATGTTCATGCCAGTATTGCTCTACCTTGATTTCTATAGTTAATCATAAGTTTTTTATCATTTTTATCCCTTCAATTGATGAAGGATTATTTTATGGCCCAGCAAATTGTCTGTCCTGGAGAATGATTGTACGCATTTAAGAAGGATATGTATTTTGCTCTTGCAGTGTGTGGTATTCTACACATGTCTGTCAAGACTAGGGGTTTATAATATTGCTCAAGTGTTCCAATTTCTTGTTGATCTTTTGCTTAGTTACCACATCCATTATTGAAAGTGGGTTATTGAAATCTTAGACTATTATTGTTGAATGTTCTATTCTCATCCCCCACTGTGCAGCAGATCTGAGTTCTCTGAGTTAAATAAAAAACATCACCACAGTCTGAGAATAGAGATTCTGTAGTAATCTGCAAGTTCAAACAAAATATCGTCTATGCTCTGGGTGTGATGCTTTGAAGGGAACTCCAGAAAAGGTTAAATCTCCCCATTGTCTGCAGTACTGCTGTATTTTTGCTACTGTGCCATTGATCTGGGGAAAAAAGGAATGATAGGAGTAGCCTCAAGTTAAAGCATCACAGATCCTGCTGTCATGCTTACATTCAATAGTTTCTCTAGGATCACTCTTATTTCTAGAGCTCAGCTATGTTAGGTTTTAGGTTGTTTTGCTAGGATTTTTATTGTTTTAGAGAGAGAGAGAGAGAGAGAGTTCACTGAGGTCCTCATTGTGTCATACTGTAACTATGTATACAATTATGGAACAATACTAGTATCTGGGAGAAGAAAGCTTTTAAAATTTTTTAATGAAGCTAATGAGTTGTGGTTCCATATTCTAAGATTTGCTAGGAGTTGTTAATGTCATTATAGTTGCAATTAGTAAAGTAAATATGGCTTCTGACAAATCTATTTTTTATTTTATGGAAGTAACATTCAGAGTACCTTGGTGGGTCACCTTAATCCGTCTTAGCTTCACTTTTATAGTTCTAAAACCCAAATTGAGCCGAGTATGTAGAGGTAGTTTGATTCAGAGGAACCATTTCAAACTAACAAATCGAAATGTATTAAACAAAATGCAAACATTGCTTTGATTTCCATTAATCACTATTACCTTACTGAGGGGACTCAATTTTCAAATCATTGATATAACTTGAAGGTGACTTAAATGCATATCTAAAAAGTATCACGATAATGCTATTCTAGTAACAACAAAAATAATAAATTGTGTCAATATTTAAAATAAGAAATCACTTTTTATGTGCTAGGTACTGTACTAATATTTTTTTGAGGTATTACTCTATGTTATCTATTCAAACCTTCATATAATAGTTATAATGATTATTGCCCCATATGAAAAAATGAACTAAAGAGTAAGAAAGATTGGAAAATCATTCTTATATTTTAATTAAATATTTGATATACTACTTATAGTTAAAATACTAAGAAGTAGACACAGTGGAGCCCTTCTTGAAACCTTTTTCTCCCTCATATGCCATATCCAATAAATCATTACTTACTTTTAATTTTACTCTCTAAATTTTTGCATGTATATTTTCCTATTCATCTTTGTTACTACCGCCCAAATACAGGACCTTTATATTGCTTGACTGGGTCATCTTAATAGCTCTCCTATTGGTTTCTTTCCCAAGCATCTTTAATCTATTAACACATCCTTCATATTGCAGCCATAATCATCTTTTTACAGTGCAAATATGACAACACCCCTAGTTTTTGTACTTTAATTTCCCCCTTCCATCAAAAATGTAGTTGTAAACACAGAGATGGCTTTCTCAAGATCATTGAGGGGGAGACGTAAGAATTATTAGAGAAATCTCCTGAGAAAAGGCCCTTCTCACACTGCCAAATACAAAATGGAGATTCAACAAGTATTTGTTGAATAAACCAATGAATACATGAAATAAAACACTAAGAAAATGAAGAAGGTTGGGTAGATGGAAGAAATAAGATATGTTACAGCCCTCTCCTGGATAGTGCTACGGTCAAATGATAGGGAGAGTAATGATATGACTATAGTAATTATTACTGGAGATATTTTCTTTTTTGTGTCCCCCTTTTTTCCTGTATTTCCCCCATATTCTCCTAAAATATTCTATTATAGACAGAAAAATAAGACATAATCAAACAGGTGTTCTACTTCAGACCAAAATCTTTACTACTGTATGATTCAACTAAAAAATGTTAAAATACGTGAAACGACAATTTTCAAGACAGTAAACATCAGTAAACAATGGACGGTGAGCCCTGAAAGACTGGAACTCAACAAAGTAAATCCTACAATTGTTCCAGCTTCTAGTCTTGAGAGTTTTTACACTGTAACAGGAATTGGGTAAATAGGTCAAGCCTGGCAGCCTCCCTGAACTAAGCAGGCAAAGTTGGCCAGAAGTACTAAAGTGACTAGAACTCATGAAACGTTATGGAGAGAAGACAGCTGCACAGAGAGAACACTGGAGCCTGCGGTGTCCTCTTCCAGCAGCCAGCAGTGCTAGTCAGAGCACACAAATGAGGAAGCAGTGAAGATTCACCTGTACCAGAGACCTTTAACATTTTTACTGTTAACTTCCTTCCTACCACAATGAGGACTTTTTTTGGCACAAACACAGGATTTTGTAAAGATGTACATCTCTACTGCTAAAGAGTAAATAGTTCTTTAGCACTACTTTCTTCCTGGAATCAGCTTAAGATTTTAACATTTGGTTGATAAAATCTACAAGTGTGGTAATGAAAGATAATAGTTCCATATTTTGCTTCTTACAAATGCTCATAGCTCTTATCACATTCTTATGAATATCAAAAAGCAAAGGTCCAGCTATTTTCTTGCACAAGATAAAGTTTTGTGCCTTTCAAAGACTGAGAATATATCATGTCGTTTTCTAATCGGTATCATACCACTAAAAACTACATCTAAGTCATTTAATTAAATGCAAATGAATACAATTTAACATAAAATGCTATTTCACTGATAGTACATTTCATAATTTTAATATCAATTTTTACCTATATGAAAGTATCTGAGAAACATTTTCTATGTAAATACACAAAATAAAATGGATTGTAATGAACATTTATTGCCATATATACGATAGTATTTTAACAATTACAAAACATATTATTTCTTCTATTGTTTTCTATTTAATCAAATATAAAGTATGACATAACACTCCTGTGAAATACTTTGGATAAATTATGTACAAAATTGTAAAATATATGGAAATATACAACATTATACTCAAATTTGAATTTTTTTTAAATTGTATTCATGTGAACTATAATAATACAATATTAATTTATCTTATTTAGAAAAATGCATTAATGTAGGTTAAGACTAATGTACATATATTTTTATTTATAACATCAAACTCAAAAGTATTAACATGAGTTCTTTCATTATCATTTGGTATGATAGCACTAAAATTTTATATTTTTTCTTAAAGAAATACATAATAGTGGATATAGTAATATGACTTTAAAATATATAATCATGGGAGAAAAGAAATCTTAACCCTTTTTTTGTTTTGTCTTGTTTTTTGAGATGGAGTTTTGCTCTTTTGCCCAGGCTGGAGTGCAGTGGTGTGATCTCAGCTCACTGTAACCCCCACCTTCCCATTTCAAGTGATTCTCCTGCCTCAGCTGGCATTACAGGCACCTGCCACCATGCCCGGCTAATTTTTGTATTTTTAGTAGAGTTAGGATTTCAGCATGTTGGCCAGGCTGGTCTCGAACTCCTGACCTCAGGTGATCTGCCCACCTTGGCCTCACAAAGCGCTAGGTTGCAGGCATGAGCCATCACACCTGGCCCAAGAACTTAATCCTTAACTGGCATGTTCTATGATGACCTATGAGCCCAAATGCCAGGCTGCATATGGTCATCCATTCAATCTCATCTCATGTATGCACAAAATATTATTTCAGAGCTGGTGATGAGTTACCCAGAAGTTTCTAAAGGTTTACTCAGGTATAATTCTAATTTCTGAGAGAAAAATGTTTTTAGTTTTCAGCCTTTTATTAAGTGTTAGCCCTACACATACAAAATCACTACTTCAATAAAAAACTCATTAAATTTCATAAGAGGCCTGGAGAATAAGGTGAAGGAAATCTTCTAGAAATACGA
The DNA here is from genome assembly GCF_001604975.1 of Cebus imitator. Taxonomy (NCBI): domain Eukaryota; kingdom Metazoa; phylum Chordata; class Mammalia; order Primates; family Cebidae; genus Cebus; species Cebus imitator. The sequence continues at coordinate 1,727,297 of NW_016107652.1, read as the reverse complement.
CAACAATATCAACAAATTTTCAAAAAACATATGAAAGATAAACTAAATTTAGAGATCAGAATCCTTGGATAACAGTTCTGCCAATAACCTAAACGACAGAGAAAGAAAGAGGAGAAAAAAAAAAAAAAAAGAAAGAGGAGAAAAAAAAAAAAAAACCAGATTGATGAAAGGGATTTATCAAAGAAAGAGTGCTAAAATAGAACAAAACAGAAACCAAACATAAATATTAGCTATTCAGGTCCCAACCATCATTTTCATAATCCCTGTGGCAGAGAGAAGCAAGGGAGTTGCAGAGGGCTCCCATCCACTTTCACTAAACTTCATTTCTACAGAGTTACCCACTACCCTTCACTAAATTGCAATGGCCAGATTTTGGTCACATGGCCCAATCTAGCTACTAGGGGGACAGCATGCATGAAATAAATTAAGAAGAAACACAATGATGTAGAAGAGAGGAGTGAACCTATACTGCTATGTAATTTATATATTCTATTACTGATCAATAGGAGTTTAAGAGGTAAAAAAATTATGTAACATGTTTATCAATTTTAAGAAGATGACATATCGATAAATAATGGAATCCATTCTCTCAGCCGGCATCCAGAGGCCCCTATAAGGTTCCTACCTAGAAAGCCAAGAAAAATGTACTTGCATCCACTCAAGAGATTTATTTGGCTGTTGCCAAAACTTTATTCTAGGCTGCGTTTGGAAGCTAATAAAAGCAGTTCTTTCTGTACTTGGAAATTCAGTGTATTTCTTGGGCTTCATGTTGCTAGTCAATGGTTATTAGAGGCTTGTAAGCATCTTGTGTATGGGGAGCAAGGAAACTGAATTTTTGTTTCAGAAAGTTTTTTTTTTTTTTAATGTGAGGTACTGTAGTTCTTTAATTATAACTCATAGAGAACCTGGCCAATTAAGAATGTTCGTAATTCAATAAATATTACTTAAATAATGACGCTACATACTGTTGTAGTGGAGCGAGCATGGAAAGTCAACACCAAGACAAAAGTATGCCAAATTGCAGGGTCTTTATTGCCGGCGGCCACAGAGGAGTCGCGTCTCTCCAACCCGTGGCCCCGAAAGGAGGGTGTCAAGACCTTTTATACCAGTAAAACCACCTCGGGGGTGAGTGTGAGGGTGGGGGTGAGGGGCTTCAGAAATTCCAAGGGCCAGTGGATTCTGTAAATCACCTCCTGGGCAGATATGAGGGTGAGGGGCTCCGGACATTCCGAGGGCCAGGGGACTTTGGATATTCCGATTGTTACTTAAGTGGTTCACAGAAGTCAACATAAGCATTAGTTCACACATTGTATGGGTAGGGTGGAATTACAGACCTTAATTACTTATTACAAGTCACAGGGGCCAAGATGGCATAGGTATGGACTGCTTGCCTGTCACATTTGGGTTACAGAGAGCAGTTTCAACAGGAAGCTGAGGTATGGTTGAGGTATGCAGTTTTTTGGGGCTTTTACCATGTCACGATACATAATAAAAACTACATACTACATGCTACATACCAAATAAAAACTATGTGGGCAAATTGTTGGTAGCAGCTAGGTTTCTTTCAGAAATTCCTTTCACATAACACTATTCGGACAGAATGTTACCTATTTCAATCACATCTAAACCATCTTGAGAAAGAAAAGTCAAGGAGAGTTGCTGGGGTTTTTTTTAACTGTTAGATGAGAGCTTTATCACCTTTCCTTTGATGTGTAACTTTCTCTTGAGAGGCCCAGGTCAGCTCTGACTGAGATTGGCATCTGAAGAATCTGAATGTTGTAACACTGTAATCCCTTCATTGTATTAGTTTGTGGATAAATATTTTATAAAAGCCTTCAGAAACAAAAATCCCCCCCTCCCCTGCCCCGCCATCAAGATTTTTAACATTCCCTCCGGTTTAAGCAAGTTTCTGTTCTTACTTTATTTTAACAATTGGGAAACTGTAGTAAGCACTTTTCAAACATCAAAATTAATAAGCTCATACAAAATCTGCTTTTATGCTATAAAAGATTTTGAATAGACAGTTAAATAGTATACACCCTAAATCATTTCAAACAAAGCTGCCTGGTGGTTATCAGAAGTTAATTTGTTATTATTTGTATTTTATTATATTTAATAATAATAAAGTTGATTGTGTTTGATCAGTTTTAAAATTTTAACAGAAATCTGTGAGCTCTTTATGAACAAACATTACATAAAACTTGAGTGTTGTCTCTGTGTTTCAAAAATATTCTTACATTTTAAACCTCAGTTATTATGGGATTCATTTTTTTTGACTAAGGAAATAGTTGAAATAACATATTCTGTAAAAAAGCAGTTCTACCAGAAAACCTTTAAGTCACGGCACACGGTTGCTCATGCCTGTAATCCCAGCACTTTGGGAGGCCAAAGCAGAGTGGATCACTTGAGGTCAGAGGTTTGAGACCAGCCTGGCCAACATGGTGAAATCCTGTGTCTACTTTAAATACAAAAATTAGTGGGGCATGGTGGTGCATGCCTGTAAATCCCAGCTCCTTGGGAGGCTGAGGTAGGAGAGTTGTTTGAACCTGGGAAGCAGAGGTTGCAGTGAGCAGCAATCCCACCAATGCACTCCAGCCTGGGAGACAGAGTGAGACTCCATCGCCAAAAAACAAAAAGAAGAAGAAGGAGAAAGGAGGAGGAGGAGCAGGAGGAGGGAGAGGGAGACAGGGAGGTGGAGAAAGAAAAGAAAAAACTTCAACTCTTAAAGGAATGCTGCTCTTAACTCTGAGATAACAAAACAAGGGCCTGGTTTATAGTAGGGATCAATAGAGGTAAAGAGGAAGAGGAACCATAGGAAATGATATTTCAGTGTAAGTGCTTTAACTTGGTATTGTTTAAACCCAGCTCCTTCAAAAGATTTTATAGTCTTATTGATAATACTATGTCATTGTTATGGGAAGAAAGATACAAACCCAAGTTAAAGACAGTATCCTTAATCTAACTTTGAAACAACTTGGGTGCTACTCAGAACTCATGTTAACAAATTCTATAATATTGTGACTGCTGAATAAAGTTACTTTAACTTCCAATATCTTCTAATTCATATATCTTTTTAAAATATCTCTTCTTTGTGTTTGTATAGATGCATACAGCATAGGTTTGTAAGAAATTTTTCTTGTTGAGAATACATTATTATTAAGCCATAACCTCAGACAGTTTTGGTTTACTAAAGGCCAAGTTTGCTTCCATCACTTCCACTAAAAATGGTTTAATGGTACCACTACTGCTCACGAACACCCTTGTCTCTCCTTTCCAGCTTTTACTTCTCTATCCTCGGTACCTTCATAGTGCCAAATGTGTATTTCTGTCCTAACACTTACCACGTGGTGCTGTCAGGTTTTATGATACTTGTGGGCCCAGGAGAAAAATGTGCAGCCCTGAAATCAGTTTCTTGGTATAGTTGATACTTTTTTTTTTAATCATTTCATAACCTGTGCTGAACATAATTTCTGACTCTTGCTGGATCTCCATGAGTATTTTTGAAAGATTAAATACATAGTGGAGGCAAGGTGAATTTCTGCAAGCAACTTGCTTTTGGAAATAAATTAATCCATTTGTCCTTATTTCTATTCTCTATGGATAGGGAACGTGCAAATTGTTAATGTCCAAATTATGAAAGGTAATTTTTGTGCTTTTAAGCAGAATGAATGGGCTGAAAATAATTCAAACTGCACATTAACTCAAAATTTTACCTGGAATAGTAGTAACTGAGTCAATGAATTCTAGGAAGAAAATTCTTCCTGTGTTTTTAATCCTGACTTGTAAGTTATAATTGTCTGAGTATATGCTCCCGGCCTATGTCGCAGCATGAAAATAGTAGTAATGGCAGAGTGGGCTGATCTAAAATATTAATTTAAAAAGAAGGAAATGGACCACGCGAGGTGGCTCATGCCTGTAACCTCAGCACTTTTGGAGGCTAAGGAGGGCAGATCACTTGAGGTCAGATGTTCAAGACCAGCCTGGCCAACATGGTGAAACCTCATCTTCCCTAAAAGTACAAATATTAGCCGGGCATATTGGTATGTAACTGTAATCCCAGCTACTCATGAGGCTGAGGCAGGAGAATCACTTGAACCTGGGAGACAGAGGTTGCGGTGAGCTGAGATCACACCACTACACCCCAGCCTGAGGCAACAGAGTGAGACTACATCTCAAAAAAATAAATAAATAAAAGAAGGAAATTTCCAGACACATGACATGAAATAACCTCATGGATATTATGTTGGATAAAAGAACCTAGATACAAAAGAGTATATACAGTATAATTACATTTACATGGAGTTGAAGAACAAGCAATCCTAATTAATGTTAATAGTTATAAGAATAGTGGTAACTCCTAGGGAATAGGTTACAATGTGATTAAGCATGGGGCACCATTGGAACGCTAGATTTGTGTGGGAGTTACACAGATGTAAGCCTAGTGATAAATTTGTGGCTGCATTATTGTTCTATTCAGATTAGTTCACTTTGATAGTGGAAATTTCCATCTTAAAAAAAATGCCTGAACATGGTTTGTAAGAAGGTGCGAGAGAAACTGAGAATACGTGAACTGTGTTAATTTGCATTTTGTTAAACAGGGAAGCCTTTTCCCATTGCTTGTTTTTGTCCAGTTTGTCAAAACCAGACGGTTGTAGATGTGTGTCATTGCCTCCAAGGCCTCTGTTCTGTTCCATTGGTCTATGTCTCTGTTTTGGTACCAGTACTATGCTGTTTTGAGTACTGTATCCTTGTAGTATAGTTTGAAGTCAGGTAGCATGATGCCTCCTGCTTTGTTCATTTGCTTAGAGTTGACTTGGCTATGTGGGCTCTCTTTTGGTTCCATATGAAGTTTAAGGTGGTTTTTTCCAGTTCTGTGAAGAGGGTTGATGGGGATAGCATTGAATCTATAAATTACTTTGGGCATTATGGCCATTTCCACAATATTGATTATTCCTAATCATGAGCATAATGTATTTTCATCTGTTTCTGTCCTCTCTTATTTCCTTGAGCAGTGGTTTGTAATTATCCTTGAAGAGGTCGTTTACTACCTATGTTAGTTGTATTCCTAGGTATTTTATTCTCTTTGTAGAAATTGTTAATGGCTGGCTGTTCATTCTTGATTTGACTCTCTTTAAGTCTGTTATTTGTGTACAGGAATGCTTGTGATATCTGCACATTGATTTTATATCCTGAGACTTTGTTGAAGTTGCTTATCTGTTTTAGGAGATTTGGGCTGAGATAATGAGGTCTTTTAAATATACAATCATGTTGTCTACAAATAGAGGCAATTTGACTTCCTCCTTTCCTAATTGAATGCCCTTTATTTCTTTTTCTTGCCTGATTGCTCTGGCTAGGAATTCCAATACTATATTGAATAGGAGAGGTGACAGAGGGCATCCTTGTCTAGTGCCAGATTTCAAAGGGAATGCTTCCAGTTTTTGCACATTCAGTATGATATTGGCTGTGGCCTCGTCATAAATAGCTTTTGTTATTTTGAGATATGTTCTATCCATACCTAGTTTATCGAGAGTTTTTAGCATAAAGGGCTGTTGAACTTTGTTGAAGGCCTTCTCTGCATCTATTGAGATAATCATGTGTGTTTCTTTTTGGTTTTGTTTATTTGGTGGATTACATTTATAGAATTGCATATGTTGAACCAGCCTTGCATCCCTGGGATGAAGCCTACTTGATCATGATGGATAAGCTTTTTGATGTGCTGTTGCAATCGGTGTGTCAGCATTTTATTGAAGATTTTTGCATGTATGTTCATCATGGATATTGGCCTGAAGTTTTCTTTTCTTGTTCAGTCTCTGCCGGTTTTGGTATCAGGATGATGTTTGTCTCATAAAATGATTTGGGGAGGATTCCGTCTTTTTGTGTTGTTTGGAATAGTTTCAGAAGGAGTGGTACCATCTCCTCTTTGTATGTCTGGTAGAATTCAGCTGTGAACCCATCTGGACCTGGGCTTTTCTGTTGGCAGGTTATTAATTGCTGCCTCAACTTCAGCCCTTGTTATTGTTCTATTCAGGGTTTCAACTTCTTCCTGGTTTAGGTTTGGGAGGGTGCAAGTGTCCAGGAATTTATCCATTTCTTCCAGCTTTACTGGTTTATGTGTATAGAGTTGTTTGTAGTACTCTCTGATGGTAATTTGTATTTCTGTGGAATTGGTGGTGATATCCCCTTTATCGTTTTTTATTGCATCTATTTGATTATTCTCTCTTTTCTTTTTTATTAAACTGGCTAGCAGTCTGTCCATTTTGTTGATCTTTTCGAAAAAACAGCTCTTGGATTTATTGATTTTTTTTGAAGGATTTTTTGTGTCTCTATCTCCTTCAGTTCTGCTCTGATCTTAGTTATTTCTTGTCTTCTGGTAGCTTTTGAGTTTTGTTGATCTTGCTTCTCTAGCTCTTTCCATTTCGATGATAGGGTGTTGATTTTAGATCTTTCCTTGTTTCACATGTGGGCATTTATTGCTATAAATTTGGTTTAAATGTGTTCCAGAGATTGTGGTACATTGTGTCTTCATTCTCATTGGTTTCAAAGAACGTCTTTATTTCTGCCTTCATTTCATTGTTTATCCAGTAAACATTCAAGAACCAGTTGTTCAGTTTCCATGAAGTTGTGCAGTTCTGAGTTAGTTTCTTAATCCTGAGTTCTAATTTGATTGTACTGTGCTCTGAGAGACTGTTTGTTATGATTTCCATTCTTTTGCATTTGACAAGGAGTGATTTACTTCCATTTATATGGTCAATTTTTGAGTAAGTGTGATGTAGTGCTAAGAAGAATGTATATTCTGTGGTTTGCAGTGGAGAGTTCTGTTGATGTCTATTAGTTTTGCTTGGTCCAGATCTAAGTTCAAGTCCTGGATATCCTTCTTAATTTTCTGTCCCATTGATCTGTCTAATATTGAGAGTGGAGTGTTAAAGTCTCCCACTATTATTGTGTGGGAGTTAAGTGTCTTTGTAGGTCATTAAGAACTTGCTTTACGTATCTGAGTGCTCCTGTATTTTGGTATGTATATATTTAGGATTGTTAGCTCTTCTTGTTGCATTGATCCTTTCACCATTATGTAATGCCCTTCTTTGTCTCTTTTGATCTTTGCTGGTTTATAGTCCATTTTATCAGAGACTTCAATTGCAACTCCTGCTTTTTTTCTCTCCATTTGCTAGGTAAACCTTCCTCCATCCCTTTATTTTGAGCCTATGTGTATCCTTGCACGTGAGATGGGTTTCCTGGATACTGCACAGCAGTGGATTTTGACTTGTTATCCAATTTGCGTCTTTTGATTGGGACTTTTACACCATTTACTGTGTCTTTTGATTGGGACATTTACCCCATTTACATTTAAGGTTTATATTGTTATGTGTGAATTTGATCCTGCTTTTTTGATGCTAGTTGGTTGTTTTGCCTTTTATTTGATGCAGTTTCTTCATTGTGTCTCTGCTCTTTACCATTTGGTACGTTTTTGGAGTGGCTGGTACTGGTTGTTCCTTTCTATGTTTACTGCTTCTCTCAGGAGCTCTTTTAAAGCAGGCCTGGTGGTGATGAAATCTCTGAGCGATTGCTTGTTCATAAAGGATTTTATTTCTCCTTCACTTAAGAAGCTTAGTTTGGCTAGATATGAAATTCTAGGTTGGAAGTTCTTTTCTTTAAGGATGTTGAATATTGGTCCCCACTCTCTTCTGGTCTTTAAGGTTTCTGCCAAAAGATCTGCTGTGAGTGATGGGCTTCCCTTTTGGGTAACCCAACCTTTCTCTCTGGCTGCCCTTAGCACTTTTTCCTTGATTTCAACCCTGGTGAATCAGAGGATTATGTGCCTTGGGGTTGCTCTTAGGGAATTTCTTTGTGGTGTTCTCTGTATTTCCTGGACTTGAATATTGGCCTGCCTTGCTAGGTTGGGGAAGTTATCTTGATTAATATCCTGAACAGTGTTTTCCAGCTTGGATTTATTCTCTCTGTCATCTTCAGGTACACCTATAAAATGTAGATTAGGTCTTTTCACGTAATCCCATATTTCTTGGAGGCTTTTTTCATTTCTTTGTACTCTTTTTTCTCTAATCTTGTTCTGGTTTTATTTCAACTAATCAGGGTATTTGGTCATCCCACAACAATGTATTATCATACAAAAGTAATTGTGTTAAAATTATTTCAGCTGGTTATAATATCACTTGACATTTCATTTAAATCGTAATTTCCTTGAAAATAACTGAGTCTTCTAAATATTTGTACCCATAATGCTATGCTATATACGCACAATCAATAAAGTATGCTTTTAAAAATAGTATATAACTTTTTTATTATACTTTAATTTATGGGATAAATGTGTAGAACGTGCAGGTTTGTTTCATAGGTATACACATGCCATGGTGGTTTGCTGCACCTATCAACCTGTCATCTCCATTAGGTGTTTCTCCTAATGCCATCCCTCCCCTAGCCCCCTACCTCCCAACAGTACCTGGTGAATGATGTTTTCCTCTCTGTGTCCATGTGTTCTCATTGTTTAACTCCCACTTATGAGTAAGAACATGTGGTGTTTGGTTTTCTGTTTCTGTGTCAGCTTCCTGAGAATGATGATTTAACTTTTAAAACATAAATGAAACTATAGAGCGTGGTATAATGTTCTCATTACACCCATTATTCATACATAGCCAATATTAGTTTATCTTTATCTAATGCAGTTAGTATTCCCAAATGCCAGACATCATATATTATGTCAGTATATGTTTCAAAGTATAAGGACTTTTAGAAGTGCAACATAATACTAGGAAGCAGGTTCGCTAAAGGAGGACTCCCATTGTGGGGAGAATTGCAGAGATCATCACCATGTGAACCACCAGGAATTGGAGCCCAGACTCTTCCATCCACTGCACCCTGGGTTGCACTGCCACCAATGGAGAAGGAACACATTCATGTGCAACTGTTATTTAAAGCGGGTTTGTTACTATAGATGGATAGGAGGGGAGATAAGAAGTATAGGATACATTGTGAGCTGATCCCCTAGGCTCAGGAAAGTTGCCCAGGGCAGATGAAGTCTTGACCTCCTGTGCTCCACCTGCATGACAACTGAGGAAAACCAAAAAGTAGAGCACTTGGGCTACTAACTCAGGAGCATGTGACTCACTGCCCAAAGCTTTGAAGGCCATCCTGTTTCCAAGGGAGAAAGGAACAATGCTCCATTTCATTCTGGATAGTTTCTCCCTAACTTAAGATGTTACATTTCCTAGGAGAGAGAGAAACAAGTCCCAGGCAGTTCTTCTCCATCTAAGAATATTGCATTCCTAGCACATTCTACACTATTGTTGAGAATCATAAGCAAGAAGATGGGGAAAACTAAGTCAGCCTAAGACCACGTGAAGAGCTGTCTGGAAAATACCACTTTCACACTAACAAATGAACAATAACTTCATAATTTTTTGCCAGTATTCATATTATAAGGGTCTTACAAGTGATTTTAACATTTTTTTTTTAGATTGGAATGCAAAGAAAGTTCATATATTGCAATAGGGTGTTATGTCTTCTTAATATTTGTATCTATTCCTCTTTCCATCTACTTTTTCAAGTAAAGTAAAATTTATATACAAGGAAATGCACAGATTAGGTGACAATTCCAAGAGTTTTGGCTAATGTATACATCATGTACACTATACCCCAATCAAAATAGAAAACATTTCCATCACCCACAAACTGCCCTTATGCCTCCATCCGGTTTTTGTCCTCACCCCATAGTTCAGATTTCTATCAAAAATTAATTTTGTCTGATCTAGAAACTCATGTTTATGAAATCAGACTTATTATTCTGTAACTGAAATATTCCTATTAAAGGAAACTGAAATGTTTTGTTTTTCAGTTTTCTTTGGGTATGTAGATGGTCATATAATGCTTTATCTTCTTAATATGAACATAAGCTTCTTAATATGGACATAAGTTCCTTAATATTAGATGGTACATCTTTGTTATAAACATATTAATTATATATTACCTTCTAAGTACTCCTTCAAGTGCATGCCACAAATTTTGACAAATACAGCTTTCATTATAATTTATTTAAATTTTTTTTAAAATTTCCATTGTGTTTCTTCTTGGACAAATGCAAATGGGTTATTACAATAGGATTTTGTTTCATTTATAAATATTTGATGCTTTTACAGTTTATTTTATTTTTGTTGATTTTTAATTGAATTATTTCACTTTATTTTATTTTTTAGATGGATTCTCGCTCTGTCACCCAGGCTGGAGTGCAGTGATGTGATCTCAGCTCACTGCAACGTCCACCTCCTGGGTTCAAGCAATCCTCCTGCCTCAGCCTCCTGAGTAGCTGGTATTACAGGCATCTGCCAACACGCCCAGCTATTTTTTGTATTTTTAGTAGAGATAGGGTTTCACTATATTGGTCAGGTTGGTCTTGAACTCCTGACCTCAGGAAATCCACCCATCTTGGCATCCCAAACTGCTGGGATTTCAGGCATGAGCCACTGAGCCAGATTGATTTTTAATTTTATATCATTATGGATAGAGACCAATAATGTATAAGATTTTATTATTCTGAAATTTGAGTCTGGTTTTATGACCCAAATATGGTAGAGCTTAGTATATGTTCTATGTTTGCATTAGAAAAAAAATGTATATTCTACAGTTAGTGCGATTAGTATCTCATAAATATAAATTAGCTCATGTTGACAATGTTGTTCCAAAGACATAAATAATCTCCTCCTCCTCCCTTCTTCTTCTTCTTCTTCTTCT
>NW_016107652.1:1691107-1716532 GCF_001604975.1 Cebus imitator | reverse complement strand
TCCTCCTCCTCCTCCTCCTCCTCCTCCTCCTCCTCTGCTTCCGCCTCCTCCTCCTCCTCCTTCTCCTTCTCCTTCTCCTTCTCCTTCTCCTTCTCCTTCTCCTTCTCCTTCTCCTTCTTCTTCTTTTGAGAGAGTCTCACTTTGTTGCCCTGGATGGAGTGCAGTGGCATGATCTTGGCTCACTGCAACTTCTGCCCCCTGATTCAAGTGCTTCTTGTGCGCAGCCTCCTGAGTAGCTGGTATTACAGGCGCCCACCACATCTGGCTAATTTTTGTATTTTTAGTGGAGACAAGGTTTCACCATGTTGGCCAGGCTGGTCTTGAACTCCTGACCTCAAGTGATCTGCTTGCCTTGGCTTCCCAAAGTGCTAGGATTACAGTAGTGACCCACCATGCCTGGTCCCAAATCTGATTTATATATTTTCCTATTCTATTATTAGATATTGCACTAATTTTGTATTGCCAGGTTTTTCTAAAGAAATCACTCTTTTATTACATGATGTTATCTTTTAATCTGTGGTAAGACTCCTTGCCTTAAAGCCTTTTTATTTTTCGACAATATAAATATATCCATATGTTTTTGAGCTCATACTTGGTATGGTTTATCCTTTTTCATCTTTTTGGTTTCAGCTTCTCTCTGCATAGAATAGACAAGTCTGACGTTGTATCACTTTAGATTTCAATATTTAGTTCTTTATATTTAATAAAATTATTTCTATTTGTTTTTTGTTCTGCTATCTGCTTATTTTTTCTTTTATGTCTTTTAAAAATAGTCATTTGAGTATTCTGTTATTTTCACAATTTGCTTTTTAGGAGAAATTTTTGTATTTTTTTCTAATGGTTTCTCCAGAGGCTAAAGCATGTCTAATTAATTTATCAGTATATTAAGAGTTATGTCGTACCATTTCAGGTAAAATCTAATCACTTTATTGCAGTATCTTCACATTGCACTCCTTATCATATTTTATATGATCATTGTAACACATTTTACTTCTAAATATCCAGTACACCACATTCTCCTTTTTTTTCTTTGAAGAATTAATTTAATTGTTTTTAATGAACTGAAGAAAAAAATTAAAATAGCCTATATCTATCCATATCTTTATTATTTCTTTCATTTTGCATTTCTTTCTTTTGATAGAGTCTCTATCACTTAATTGTTCTCTTAAGCTTGAAGAGTTTATTTAATATTTCTAGTAGCACAGGTAAAAATGAATTCACTTAGCTTTTCTTATATGAAAATGTCATATTTCATCCTTATTTCTAGAATATTATTTCACTTGATAGAGTATTCAAAGTCAACTTTATCCCTTTCTCATGAACTTTAATGATATCATTGCTTTGCCTTCCGGCATCAAAGATGAGAAGTCAGCCATCATTCCTATCATTGTTTCCTTCTGTATAAAAATTGTTTTTAACCTCTCTGATTGCTGTTGAAATTCTGTCATTGAGTTTCACTGTTTTCTTATGGTATGCATAGATTAGATTTTCTCCTTTTTTTATCCTGCCAAGGATACTCTTAGCTTCTTGAATCTGTACTCTAATTTTTTTTTCACAAAGTGTTAAAATTTATGTCATTATTTCTAGGTGGTTGTTTATCCTACAGAGAATCACATTATTTTGATATTTCTGATAGCATCCCTATAATGTCATACAGCATTCTTACTATTTCTTTTATGTTCTGACAAACGTTACAGAGTTACAATCAAAATATAGTATGATATTTTAGGAGACAATAGAGATCAATACTATTTTATACGTTGTGTATTCCTTTCAGGAAGCAAACACTACTCTGTTGTTTCTCTTTCTGCAATGTTTTAAAATAGTAATAATTGTCTTATAGATCAATTTCTTCATGTGTGGTTGCAAAATAATGATGGTATAATTTATTTTTATTTATTTATTTATTTATTTTGAGACGGAGTCTTGCTCTGTCACCCAGGCTGGAGTGCAGTGGCACGAACTCGGCTCACTGCAACCTCTATCTGGCAGTTCAAGCTATTCTTCTGCCTCAGCTTCCTGAGTAGCTGGGATTACAGGCACATGCCACTACAGCCAGATAATTTTTTTTTTTTGTATTTTTGACAGAGATGGGGTTTCACCATGTTAGCCAAGATGGTCACGATCTCCTGACCTCGTGATCTGCCCGCTTCAGCCTCCCAAAGTGCTGGGTTTACAGGTGTAAGCCACTGAGACCAGCCTTTATTCCTTTTTAAGTTGAACAACTTGTACAAATTGAAGTGTCTCATTTCAAATATGTGGTTTCATAAGGTTCAGTTCATACAAGAAAGCAGGGTAGATGCTAATTTTTACATTTATTTACAATATTTTTTAAATAACAAGGTGGTTCACTAACAAATATATGGCTCTATCTTTTTATATTATGGTTTAAAACTTCAAATTAACCATTTTAAGTATATTCATGCATGAAAATTAGTGTCTTCTTTTCAAGCCAACAGATGTCCAATTGCCTTAGTTAGCTCTGTTTCCTCCTAAACAAATGCTGCTGCCATGTGGATATTATAGCAACCAACGATTTGTTCATCATTTTTTTTTAAGTTTTAAAGTTTACAAGGACACCTTTTTCCCTAGGTAAATTGTAGATTTTAGCTGTAAGTTTTTTGATCTACTATTCTTTTTGAAAGTTAGGAAGAAGCAAGAATATTCTGCTGTTCTGTTCTTAATAATCTTTAATTGAGCTTTTTAAATAAGTCAATGATGATGTTACCATCATTGCTCCAATTGTTGCATGTCTTTCCAGTTATTTTTTACGTAGATGCATGTGAAAATTTGGCATTATGATAATGAGTTAGTTACAGGGCAGGAGGGTGCCAGAACCTCCACCATAGTAGACTGCATCCAAATATGCACTGCTGAACATAAGGAGTGGCCTTTGTTGTCTAAGTTTCTTTGTAGGTGAAAGAGAGGTTATATTTGAAAGGAGTTATGAAAAATGATCTGTGGGGAATATAGGGGTGTTGTCTGCACTTTCAACCTTATTCAATAGGGAGGCATTTTATAAGAAATGAACCATCTCTCATTATCCAAAAACAAAACAAAACAAAACAAAAAACAGAGGTTTTCCTTCTATTTAGAAACATGATTTAGTATTTTCCCATTATAAACCTGCATATTAACGTAGAGCCCAGTTTTGTGTCTTTTTCTAGCCTGTTAGTATTCAATACAGAAGCACATGAAACAGGGAGTACTAATTTACAGAAACACATTTTCCAGTAAACATAAACGCTGTTAACATTGTGATTAACATAAAATCTCCCATAAGTAGTTTCCCATGGAGATGACTGTACTTGTTGAATGATGCTGCATTTGCTTCAGATATCTGCAGGTCTTTTTGTTTCAAACAGATACGGACAATCAACCAAGACATATTGGTCCCAAGAAGAAATAAGCTAAACCATCTTCTTACCAAGGCCAGAGATGGACTGTTCTGATCTATTTCCACTCTGTAACTACTTAAAGCAATTCACTTTCATTTCCCACCAAAGGAGATTTGGAAGTGCATCAAAGACTAACTTGAAATTGAGTTAACCCCTTTGTTCTCAGTTTTTGCCACTTGGCATCAACTAGCTCTATAAGAAAGGAGAAGCTTGGAGTGCCACTTATGACCTGATTTCCAAGACGATAACTGAAACTCTTTGGGAAATCAGTGGTCATTTTTGTTCAATTATTTCATGTAATTTTTTCCTAATTAAATTAGTGGAAACTGTTTTTGCTTCTAGGTACTAGTTAAGCTCTTGTTACATGGTTCATTGGAATGGTATTTTTTATTTCATATCTATTGCCTTGCCATCCACTGCTTCAATTTAATTTATTTTAAATGATGTGAACATGACCCGTTCAAAACAAAATTGTAAAAGACACTTTTAGCTAAAAATTGAATATTCCTGCATACGATCTTAAATGTACAATAAATGACACAACTATGTAATTAGCTTTAAGAACATGCAACATGAAAAAGTGAAAACTATTCATAAATAGATTATCATATTTATGGCAATGTGCTCACTCAACCCATTCCTGCTTTTTTCTAGTTGAAGATATTTGTGGTCTAAGAGGTTTATTTCGCATACTAGTTTGTACTTCCATTTTCAGTTCTAAATAAAATCTACTTTCTCTAATTAGCCTTCACAGGAGTTAACTGTTGTTCACTCTGGTTTTTTAGAAAGCAAGTTTGACAAATAATAAAAAAATGAGAGTGTTTTCTACATGTATGGGTGTAGAAGCAGAAGCAGTACCAAGGGCAGAAGTAGTTGTAGTGCCAACTTGTTTATTCTCTTAATCCCTGCATTGGAGCTCTGCTATACATTCTCCGGATTCCAAGAAGTCAAGAAGCCATTGCCTTGACAGCTGTAGGGGAGAAAAAGGAACTCATTTTCTTTGCCCATGTCAAGGTTCATGGCTTACCTCCTATAACAGAACATAGATTGACATGAAAAAAACATAACAAGTTTATTTAATCAAAGTTTAATGTGACATGGGAGCCTTCAGAAGTGAAGACCCAAAGATCTAGGGCAAACACTGTTTTTATGATTAAAGCTGGACAGTTGTATAGAAGTATGATTGGACAAAAATAGGGTATGACCTACTGGCAATAAACTTGGGGGAACTTAGGAAGAGTTGTTAGTTCAGATGCTTCTCGGCCTCTGGATATAAGATAGAGCCCTCCTGCAGTGAGGTTCTTATGACTGACTATCAGATAAGGTAGGCCAAAGAATTTACTTATGATCATGCATCAGGGAGAAAGGTGGGAGATGGTCAGAGTAACCTTCTCGCTTCTGCAGTTTTCCTAATGACCAAGTTGTCATATTGTGAAGTGTCGTGTTCTAAGCCCTGACACAGCATTGTAGACAACTGATGATTTCTTGCTTTCAACATATAAAGGGTAGCCCAGGGCCAGTTGTATATATTCTGAGAAAGGTTCTTTGAGGTTCAGCCTAGCATCTGAACTTTAAAAAATTTCACAGCTGTTATAGGAAACAAGCTCTTGGTTAAAATAACTAGACTTTAACAAACTGAATCTTGACTAATCCAGGCTCTTAAAAGCACTAGGATTCATACGCACTTATTCACCCTTTTTTTACTTCTCATTTGCAATTTCTTTTCACCCTCAAATGCCTATTTGGGGATTATTTTCACTTTTGATAGAAGAGGGCGTGTGTCTAAAGTCCAGTTTTCACCAAATTTCTACCGTATCAGGAATAGTGCATGTTCTTCCTGTATTCTTTCCTGCTTAGAAGATTTTTCTTTAATTAAATAAAAGAGATAGTATAAGCAAATGGGAAATAAAAGGAAAAACAACAAAACAAAACAAACAGAAACATGCATATCAAAATAAGACATGTCTATTGATTGATTTATCATCTTTATATTTGTTAATTTTAAGTAGCATTCCCATTAATTATGTAATAATTTAGTACCATTTTGTGATCTAAAGAAAAGAGCTTTATGTTCACTTGTCAAAATGCCCTGAAATAAAGCACCGCGGGAGTGGATCTGCAAAAAGAAGGTCTTTATTCATGGTTAGCAGGAGGGTCATTGTGAAAGTAAGACTCCCCTGCCTTCTGGCCATAAGCAAAGGTTTTATATGTCTCAAGGAAGCAGGTTGATCAGGAGTAAAAGGAACAAGGAAAAGAGAATGTGATGTGCCAGGCAGAGTAGTTTTCTAAAGTAAATGGCCTCAGGGTAAGCAAGGCTGGAAAAGTATGTTCTGTGGGTTCAAGTTAACAAAGAAAACTGACAGTTTAAGCAAGTTTTGAGTTTAGCAAGTACTTTAAGGTTAGAGGAATATTGTTGTAAGGTGTTATACAAAAGATCTTAATATTTATAATCTGGAACAACATGTCAGTTTGTTCTGGGTGTCTTAAAAAGGTACATACCTTTGTCAAAACTGAGACAATGTGCACTTAAGATCTGTACTTTCAATTGTAAGTAAAAACTCAAGTAGCTTGTTAATGGTAGACACTTGACAGATATATTAATGGGCACCAAAATTATTTCAATTATGCTACGTATTTGAAAATTTTTCTAAAAATGTTTGGAAAAAGAAGCAGCATTTTTAAAAAGATAGAGGGTGCAATAAGAGCTTATGAATGCTATGATGTTTGAAATAAAATACACAAGTGAATATATTTTCTTAGGAAGCAGGGAAGGTGTGCAGCATGTGTAGGATTGATATAGCAAAATAAATGAACTCCACGATCAGCTTTATTGCTATCCTTTAAATAACCTTGGTGAAATCATATATATGATATAATGAAGATAATAATATATCTCATGACTTCTCACTGTATTGTGAAGATTAATGTTCAAATTACTATGCAAATATATATTTGTATTATTCAAATTAAAGATTCCATTTTAACACTCCAGCAACACACAAATTCAATGCTTGCCTTTTAAATACAGATTGAAAGGTCAGAAAGTTAAGTTTTCCTCGTAATCCTTTGAGGTTTCTTTTCCCTTCTATTTCAGGTCCATGTTGATTGCTGATGAATGGTGGCAATTTG
Organism: Cebus imitator; assembly: GCF_001604975.1. Classification (NCBI taxonomy): domain Eukaryota; kingdom Metazoa; phylum Chordata; class Mammalia; order Primates; family Cebidae; genus Cebus; species Cebus imitator. The sequence goes on along the minus strand of NW_016107652.1, from coordinate 1,710,005 downwards.
TTAGAAGCAGACAGTATTGTATCTAACCCATGGAGCAGAGTAAAGCATTGTTAAGCAAAAGCCCTCAGATTTGATGGAGATCTGTAAAAGACAGCAGAAAGGCAGTATTAAGATTATCCCCATTAGGAAAAGGAAGAGACCAATACAATGACAATAAAATGTGTCCTGCTATTAACTAAGATACATGAAAGTGAGATACCAGCAATATCCACAGGGTTATTGACAGAAATGAGGACCAGTGCATTCATTTCCTATTGTGTCCTAAGAGATGACCACTTTCATGGCAGCTTAGAACACACATGTCTATTATGTGATAGTTTTCATGGTTCAGGAGTGCTGCACAGGTAAAGCAGGCACTTCTGCCCAGGGCCTCTCTAGTTGAATTTATCATTGGCAGCAACTGCAGTCTGATCTGAAGTTCAGAGCCCACTTTTCAACTTGGAATGGTTTTTGATAGAATTCAGTTCCTTTTGATTGTAGAGCCAACGTCCCCCTCCCTTTTGTTTTTGGATAGTTGTCAGACAGGGTTTATTCCCAACCCCTAAAGTCTGCTTTCAGATTCTATCCGCATGCCCCCCTCACAGCATGGAAACTTGGTTCTCCAAAGCCAGCAGAAGAATCTCCCTCTAGTCTGCTATAGTGGATAGAGTATTATTATATAATATCACATAATCCCAAGAGTTACTATCCCATTATATTTAGAGGTTCTGCCCACACTCAAGCAGAAAGGAACACACAGAGTATCCATCAGGTGGCAGGAATTTTAGGGGCCATCCTAGAATTCTGCTGACCACAGACAGGTATGTTGACAAGAAAATTAATATTGTTTTAATTTTAAAATTTCATTAAAAAGCTCATCCAGCTTGTCAAAGAAGATGACTGATTCAAAAATAGAGTGAAAAACAATAAGCTAAAATACTAGGTCATTAATGATTCCAATAAAATACGGAAGGTTTGAAATGAATGAACTGAGAACATTGGGGCTCAAAAGAGGAAAAGAACAGAAGCAAATTACAGCTCTGCGGTTTTGCAACCTACGTAGAAACCTTAACAGAGGCAGTGAGGCATTCAAAAAAAGAACGTCATGATCCAAACACATGACTGAGCTCACAAAGGATGTCATCTCCAGTCTGCGTGGTAACTAAAGAACCAGAGCTCAGTATAGTCTGAACAACATTAAAATGCATTAATTTACTCATTTTTTTCACTTACTTAGCAAATTTGTCTTCATTGGCATCCATTGCCTATCACCAATTGTCATTTTTCTGGTGTTATATCAAAGTGAAAAAGACAGTTCTTACTCTCAAGATCCCCTCCTACTGTGAAAATACTTAAGAGAAAAAAAAAACGACAACAGCAGGGAGTCAATGATGGTGAAATGCATAGGACTTTCTAGGTGCATAAAAGGGGCACTTAATATGAACACTGCTTGTCAGTGACATTTTCCTAGCATTGGTGTCATTTTGCTGCCCTAAATTCAAGTTGGACTGGACTAAGAAAGGAACCCATGATCAGCATTATAAACAGAGTGAAGTACACATTTAAAGGGACAAAATTCTGACAGGCATTTGGGGAAACAAACAAATGGATAGAAAACAGTACTTTGCTTTGACTAGAACACAGGTGATATGACAGGAACTGGCAAAGATGTGGATCAATATGGAAGATTTCCATGTGAATCATAAGTGATTCAAAGAGATCTGGACAGGAGTCTTGTTTCCATCAGTAGCAAGGTAGATTACTTGGGCCAATTAATCAAGCTTTCGAATTCTTAGTTTCATCATCTCAGAATGGGGTATTATATACATCACAAGGATATAGTAGACCAAAGGAGATACAGAATATCCAGCCTGTACTCACACTTGGCACTGAGGGACCCTACAGTACATAGGAACTATCATTAACTAGGTAATTAGTTAAATTCTAGGCAAAGGGAATTTTTTTTTTTTAAATCCAATAAGTGGTTTAAAGCAGGTGGGGGTGGTATAGGTGGTAGCAAGATAAGATTTGTATTTTACAAATATTGCGCCATCAAAAGCTTAGAATATTGATTAAAGGGAATTGACACTGGAGGCAGGGAGATAAGCAAAGGCATAATAATGGGGACTTTTGCTAAGTTAATGGCAGTAAAGTCAGTGATCAGAGGACGGATTTGAGAGAATCTAAAGTTAGAAACATTAAGAATTGATGATCTGAGAAGGAAAAAACCTCAAGTGACTCTTAAGGTCTCACATCTGACTAAGTTAATAGCCACATTATATACTGATGAAACAACATGTGTTATAAGGAAAATAAAAAAGATAACATTTCAATTCTTATTCAACTCCTCCCACCCCAAAGAATTAAGGGGCGTGGGTGGGGAGACTATGCAGAATTTCACAGAGTTGGAAGCTGTAAAAGAAAGTGATTGACAGAATGAGGCAGAAACTGCCAATGACGTTGAAGAGAGAGCCCTCAAGAGCCAAAATAGGAAGGAGATTGTGTTTTTAAATGTGTGGGTGTTAAGGTTTTTATAAACATTTCTTTTTAAAGATGATGTAAAACATCCAGGATCTTGGCGGGGAACGGTGGCAGGTTGTGGTCCAGGAAGGCGGGCTCGACTACGCACTGCCAAATTCCCAAAGCTCCTTGTATCCAAATATAACATAGAAACAGCCAAAGCAGCCACCTGCATAAAAACCTCAGGCCTCAGACAATAAATGTCCCTGCAGGGCGGCGCAGTGTAAGCTAAGATTACAGGACTGAGCTACAGGCTCTGGAAAATGTATTTCCTCTGAACTTTATCAGACCCTGGAGAGGGGGAGTCCTCAGAGGGGCTGAGTTTTAAGTTTTGACACCACAGATAAGAAAGGTTATTTGATTTAGAAAAATAAAAATAATGCATGTTTTCATATAATCTGATATAGGTGAAATATAGTGGAAATAATTTCGCTAATTGTGTTTAAAACTGTGAGAAGTATGTAAGAAAATGTTGCAAGATCTTGAATGACATATCAGTCTTCTTCTGTGAAGAGGTATTTGGAATAGAGATATAAATTGAGAGGTCATCAACATATAGGCAAAAAGTAAGATGTTTAGCATATATTAAATCATCCAAAGTTAAAGAATGTAGATTGCAACTTGAACAAGAGTGCAGACAGAAACCTTAGAGGTATCTTCTTTCTGTGTGTGAGAAGGAAGGGCTACCAAAATAGAATAAGACCAAAAATCACAATCTTACCACTATTTTATAAATAGCTTTCCTGAGAAAAAGGAAAACGAGGAAACGAAAATGCTTTAGGTCATACTGAAGGAAAAAGCCTTAAAAAGTGAAGGAGGATCCATGATAAGATAAGAAGTAAGACATTATTGAAAGGTGAACTGAAATAAATATGTCCTGAAAAATATCAATTGGATTTAGTAATTAGACTCCAAGGAGACATCTTAATTTTGTTCATAGTTTAATTTAAACTGTTATAGACTATGTTAACAGTAAAATGTCACAATTATACATTATGCATATAGTTTTCCTCCCAATAACTTTAGAAGGTTGGACATTCTTCTTCATCATGTTTGTAATTCAGAAATCAGAGGCTTGATGAAACATGGTGAATTTTTCAGTGTCTCACAATTGATAAGAGGCAGAATTTAGATTTAGATGTGTTTTAGTAGATCTGAAAGGAGAAAGGCTACTGATGGAGGTTCAGGTGGCTGTGAAAACTACTCTGCAACTTGGGCCACATGATGCAGAAGATCTAAGGGGAATGGGGATGCTAAGTGGTGTCTCTGGCCACTTGGTATCTCCATTAACAAAACAAAACAGAGCGAGCCAGGCATGGGGGTTTATGCCTGTAATCACAGCACTTTGGGAGGCTGACGTAGACAAATCACAAGGTCAGGAGTTTGAGACCAGCCTGGCCAATATGGTGAAACCCTGTCTCTACTAAAAAATACAAAAATTAGCTGGCTGTGGTGGCACATGACTGTAGTCCCGACTACTCAGAAGACTGAGGCAGAAGAATCGTTTGAACCCAGGAGGCAGAGGTTGTGGTGAGCCAAGATCACGCCACTGCACTCCAGCCTGGGCAAAATAGTTACTCCGTCAAAAAAAAAAAAAAAAAAAGACTGACAAAAATTCTGAGGCAACATAATGCTCTCCACGGCAGAGTCAATCAGTTGCTAGTTACCCTGCATTAAGTAACAAGTGATGTTTTGCCACATGAATTGAGATTTCACAGATTCAGAGTCATTCAGTTGAATGGAAACAGCCATAATCTATTCTATGTTGAAGATGCATGTCCAAAATTAGGACCAAACAAATCTAGAAGTTAAAAATAAATTATATAAATAGGTGGCTCATATACCATAGCATCTAGCTGTTGAATTGATGCCTCTTCCTCAGCTTGCACTTATGGACACATGATGGCTTTCCTAGGCCAATCACCAAAGAAGAAAATAATTGGGCCTGGCTCACCAATAGATTGATATAATACATTGATGGTAGCAGTAGACCTTGTCAGGGACTGGACTTATAATATGATGATGAAAGGATATGAATAAATTTTAGACTGGTAAACGTAGATGTTCTTTTTGAATTGAGGGAGAAGCAACCCAAGGTACAGGTGAAGATGGAATCCCAGGTGATAAGTAGTAAAGTGGTTGCCTGGTTGATCAAGGACTTGGAGAAAAAACAAAATAAAAAAAGAAAAGAAAATTTTGAGAATAATGATGCATGTACACTGTGTTTCTGAGCTCTAAATATGCAATTTTTCTGCTGACCAGAGATTATCCATTAAAAAAGAGACACACGGCAGCCAAGTGAATAGGATGCCTGGCTAGCTTAAATATCAGCTAGCCTCCCTAACCGCATAAGTGCCGCCACAAAAGGCTCTTGAATGAACTGATCATGACTGCTGCCTTTGAGGTGAACCTAAGCTAAGTCAAATAGGCTTTTTAAAGGCAGGTCTTTTGAAACCTTCTGAGTAACACAGTCAGTTGATGACTCTGGTCTCACATAAAAGTTGATTCTGATATATTGGTCCCTATAGTTTCTCAACTCTTTCTAATACTCTAGGAAGGCAATTGTGTCAAGTCCATCTAGGTCATTATTATATCCAAGCTTCAAGAAATCATTCCAGCAACATGTTAGCACATCTCCAATATCCTGGCTAGAAAATTAACTCCTGCATCATGGGAGAGTATAAGTTTAGTATTTTTTTTTTTTTTTTGCCATCCAACTTTACATTCTGCACATCTAAAAAATATCTTCTGAAAACTCTCCATATTTTTATAAATTTCATCTCAATACATGATAGTAATGCCCTAGAATTCCTCTGGAGTTTAAGTTATATCTTACTTGATAAAGGGTCTCCCTCTCTCCACAGAGGTTGGTATAGAGGAAAAGTTAAATATCAAATTTGAACTCAATTGAACGTGGACACAAACAATGGTCAGCAAGTCCTGGAACAGGTTGTGCGAGCCCCTCAAGACGTTCATCCAGTGCTGTTTCTGAGAAATCTCTATTTCAATCTATTCCTACACGTTAGTTATTGAAAAACACCAGACAATTGCAAAAGCAGCTTGATCTTTTTGTGTTCCTTGCGTCCAGTTGTGAAGAGGCCTCGTGACTGTGCTTCATGCCAAACAACTCGTTACAAAAAGAGCTAGGATCCCTGACTGTGCCGAAGCTTCATAAGACCTCTCCTTATCTGTGCACGGAGGAGTGGCCAACTCTGGAGCCCAGGGTGATGCTTCCTGGTCTGGTGGTGAATCCATAGTCTGGTGAGTGTAGTGTCTGACTCTGGAGCTCAAGCTGTTGCTTTTCACATACCAGAATAAGGCTATATATTCATACCAATCACGACACTATTTTTGAACCTAGGATATATATCATGGCTTAGCATTCATTATTCTACTAGCTTTCCTACCCTGACATAGGATTCCTGGCCTGATTTTCACCACTGGCAGTCCTGAGGCTATGAGAGTTTTCAATAACTGACGTATAGGAATGGATTGAAATAGAGATTTCTCAGAAACAGCGCTGAATCACCAGAAACAGTTTGGTGATGCTTCCTCTATAGTCTGGTGAGTGTAAATATATACATATCTTTTCCCTTCTCTCCTTCCCATATCAATTTGCTTATTATACCATTTGCTTATTATATCTGTATTGCTACATACTTGGGATAAAGGCTGTTCCCCCTTGTATTGTGTGTGTCTTCTCTTCCTTCTTTGTACGTCTCCTGCACAGAACAGTTGGTCTAAGAACAATGTGAATTACTCTCTCTAGTAAATAGGAGAAAGGAAGAGGACAAGTGTTATTTGATAAAGCAACTGCTTCAAATGTGATCTTTGAAAGGTTTTCAGATAAGGGTAACCGGCTCTTATTCATAAAGAAATAAAGTAGCTACTTAAACGGAAATTTCAAGAAAATCTGTGCATACAAAATTCTCAGACTCTGCTATCTAAATTTTCACATACCAGAATAAGGCTATGTATTCATACAATCACGACACTATTTTTGACCCAGGATATATATCATGGCTTAGCACTCGATATCTTACTAGCTTTCCTACCCTGACATTTGATTCCTGGCCTGGTTTTTACCACAGTCAGTCCTGAGGCTATAAGAGTTTTATGTCACCTTAAATGCTACTAAGAACTCCTCTGGTTCTTAGAGCATGTTATGGCTTGAGAGTTGGCTGACCTAAACCTGTCATTTCCTTTTCTTAAGGTTCCCAAAGAAACAAAATAAAGCCAGGCAACTTCACAGTTTTTATAATCATCATTGGCCTCATAATGCTCAAGTGTCACATATATTATTTAACCCAAATTACAATAAGAAGAGAGGTGTCATAGATGACTGATAACAGATGAAGAAAAGGAAATATCAGGACAGATGCTACAGTTGACAGATGTTAAGCATAACTTCAAAGCATCAGGTTTTTGTTTCTTTGTACTTTTTTATATTAAAAATATAGTTTACATACATAAAAATATACCCTTTTGCAGTATATAATATTCCGAGGTTTAAAAAATGTATATCGTTGTGTAATCATGACCAAAACCAGTACAAAGAACAATTCCATCAGTCTCTGAAATTCTTGTATGAAACCTCCTTCCAATGTCAGTCATTCAAAAACACTCTCCTTACAGTTTTATCTTTTCCAGAATGTCATAAAAATAAAATCATACTGTATGCAGGCTTTGAGGATAGCTTCTTTTACTTGCCTTCGGGCAGTTAAGATTCTCCCAAGTTGTTGCAAATATCAATGATTTAGCCTTTTCAAATTTCTTATTCATTTCCACTGTATGAATATACTTCAGTTTATCAGTGCACCAGATTAGCAATACTTGGGATATTTCTACTTTTATTATAACATGTTTTCTAATTACATGAAATGGACAAATTTTTTGGAAAATAGACACCCAGTCAAAAATAAATTAAAAATATAAATAGTTACATATCAGGTTTTAAATTTCACAAAGAAAACTCCAGGTCCAAGTATGTTCACTAGGCACTAGCTAAACAATTTTCAAAACTAATAATGATCTTAGATAAGTCTTCCAGGTGATAGAAAAGAAGGAAAACTTTCTGATTCATTTTATGAAACAGCAAAATAAAGATTGTAAAATCAGACAAGAATATTAAAGTTCAGGAAAATTAAGGGTTAATATCATTCATGAACACAGATCCAACAATGTTATAAAATATCATAAACAGAAGATACCTGCAAAAGAAATGTAACACTATACAGAAGAAATAATATGTAATAGAGAAGTGGAGCTTGGTTTAGAAATAAAAGGTTTCAACATCTGAAGTTAAATCAATTTGATTTTCCTTATTATCACATATTAGTGTGTTAATACCAAATGTACCAATGTGTTTAAATGCATTATTATGTTAAAATCAAAGAAAGAACTTGGTTCATTTTAAAAGGTACAGAAAATATTACTTGACCAAATTCAACATTTGTTAATCAGCATTTTCTTAACTGCAAGAAAATTAAATAAAAATATTATATTGTATCTGTCTTTCCATACTAATGTAGAAACAACAACAAAAGTTGTCCATATCAACAGTTCTATCGTTGATATAGTAAGAATACCAAAATAATGTTGGTATTCTGACTAAAGGAATTATTGCAATACAAATAAAGTGTATAAATCTCAGAAATAAATGTGTTAACCTCAGAAAGAAAAAAGAAACAAAATTAATATTAGCAAGTACATGAATACATATGCACAAAATCAAAAATAACTTAAACAGTTAATTTCATACAACGTTCAAAAATCAATTGAATATATATTAACACCAAACAACTAGAAAATAAATGTAAAAAATATATTTCAATGTCATTAAAAATCAAACACACAGAATTTTAAACAACAACAAATAACACAGAAGAGTTCCCGTGGCTTCACATGGTTACTGGTATTCTGTAACTTTAAAAAAAAAAAAGGAAGGAAGGAAGGAAGGAAAGAAGGAAGGAAGGAAGGAAGGAAGGAAGGAAGGAAGGAAGGAAGGAAGAAAGAGGAAAGAAAGAGAGAATAAAAAAAAAAGAATGAAGGAGAGGAAGAAAGAGAAAGAGGAGGAGGGAGAGAGAACGGGGGTGTTGCTTTATGGCCTGGGCTAGAATGCAGTCTAAAAATGGGCATGCCTATAACTGTGCTTAATAATAGAGACATAAAAAAAAAGTAACGTTTTTAAATTAATTCAGAGGGTATGCAATGGTATTTCATTGTTGTTTTATTTTGTATTTCTCTTACTTCTAATTGTATTGAGCACATTTTCATATACTTTTGTACCATTGTTTAACTATATTTCTGCATGACATCAGTTCATTTGTCCATTAAATAAACACTTAAAATATATAAACATAATAGCTGTATTCATAAATAAAATGTATATGAGGCACTACATAAAGATGCCTGGAAAAATTTTATTTATATATTGAACCAACAATCAATGATAGAACACAGAAACACACCAAAAAAGGAACTTGGTATTTGGAGCCACATTTGTTGTGGAGTCCTTTGCCTGTTCAGAAAGACGACTGAGAGTTTGAAGAGGGCTCTGACAGCCTCCATGTCTAGGGAAACAAAAGTCGCTTTCTGATATTTATATATGCTAAGACCCAGACATTAATATAAATATAATTCTGTTTCAGTTTAGCTTCAAGAAGGTAAAAGAATATTCACAATTTTAGCTCAAAACTGGAAAATATAAAGAATATATAACTGATTGGAAAGAAGGAGATATACATTCATGATGAAAATGGCCTCCAATACAAATTTGAAAATAAAATTGACAAACTAAAAGATTCTTCTTAATTCAACACAAATAATGCAACAAGGGCAAAGCAGTGAAAACTTCAGAAGACAGGGTAAGAAACAGTAGAAAGTGAGGCAAATTTAATATAATCATATTCTGAGAGAGTACAAAAATCTGGAACAGAAATAATAATATTTGATTACATATGTAACCAGGCAGTTTAGATTCAAAATGGATTTTCTTTTCTTTTTTTTTTTTTTTTTTTTTTTTGAGATGGAGTCTCGCACTGTCACCCAGGCTGGACTGCAGTGGCAGGATCTTGGCTCATTGCAATCTCTGCCTCTTGGGTTCAACAATTCTTCTGCCTCACCCTCCCAACCTGGGACTGCAGGTGTGTGCCACCATGCTCAGCTAATTTTTTTTGTATTTTTAGTAGAGATGGGTTTTCACCATGTTAGCCAGGGTGGTCTTGAACTCTTGACGTTGTGATCCGCCCACCTCGAACTCCCAGAGTGCTGGGATTACTGTGAGCCACCGTGCTTGGCCCCCAGAATGGATTTTTAAACAGTTTTCTGCTTCCTTAGTCTTAGCCTTGAGATGTACTTCAAAATTCTTCCCCTCCCTTCCCACCAGACATTTCTGGCATTGTGCTTCCATATCTAATTATTTGCTTACTTTGAATTCCAGGGGTTAATCTTTAAATGAATCAGTCCTAGAGACTCAGCTGAGGAATTTCCTGCCATTTAGAGATCACCTCAAGTCAGTTAATCTACAACCCCAGTCGTGTACTTCAGATGGACACTAACTCAATATGGTTATTGAAGCGAGACATGTAGACCCCGTATCCTGCACCATTCTGATGTGTTTCTCATACTTAGTTTCCTCTCTTAAACTCACTGGAAATTGTGTTTTAGAGGCATGAGCCTGGCCATTTCCCAACTGCTGTTTGATTAACAAAGCTGCTTTCCCTTCACCAATCCATACCTTTTAATAGGCTTCTCAGGCAGTGAACAGCAGGACTTGTATTTGTTTACAATAATAACTAAGAATTTCCCAATCTTCATTAAGGATTGCAACTCATATCTTCAAATTACAAAATCCATGTAGAAAAAAAAATAAACTTTACAAGAGATATGAATGTACAACTGGAATAATTTACCCAAATTTTCCCTCCCATCTGATCAACCATAAAATCTAGAAAAAGAATGTCAAAACTATTTTCAGACACTAGATCACATGCAGATCAGGACTGTGATCCTTAAAAGAAGAAAAAGACACACATGCTCTCTGTGAGCTGCAGTGCTGTGCTTGAAGGTTGTACGCGGTTTTGCCAAATGGAAAAGATAGAGATCGGACTTTGGTGCCACTGAAGCTAGAATTTATGGGCAGGATATGAGAGAGAACATGACTACATGGTGCTGAAGCCCCAGAGGGTAGGCAAGGGTTACCATGGGTTCTTGGCTGAGGAATTAGCTACACGCAGGCAGGGTGAATGTTCACGGAGCTTTTGGATGAATTATTTCTGAGAGACTGGAAGCCAAGCAGAGGTGTCAGAGGCCATGCAGGTCTGGGAGGTGCAGGGATCCTGTCCCAACCTGGCTAGAGAGGCCTCACTATGTTACCAGGCATTCGGCAGAAAGCTCAGAAAGATCATGCCTTAGCATTAAGGACTTACGCCCTTAGATAAGAAAAAGTGACTAAAGACAGAACAAAAAAGACGCAAGTTCCAACAAAAATTAAAATCGCCCTGAAAGGGTCAACAAGGTCTACCAGTAACTTTAGCAATGTAATTTTAGATGAAATTAAAACATCCATCAATAATATATAAAAGAACCAAATGGAACATATATAAATAAAAAACACAATATCTGATATTTAAATTTTACTGTGTAGACATAATAGCAGCTTGGAGATAACAGAAATAAGAGTCAATGAACTTCAAGATATATTGATAGGAATTGTGATTGGCAGAAATGAGAGAAGATAGTCAAAAATAAAGAAACAGAGCATCAGTGATAGTATTGAAAGAAAGGGCGAGAGAGAAGCAGGGAAAGAAAGAGAGAGGGACAGAGACAGAGGCAAAGGGAGAAAATGATTGAATAAAATGAAGTCAAAATGTTACCAAAATTTAAAATTAAAACATCAAAGCTGTCATTTCCAGATTGCTTAACTGTAAACATTTTGAATACAGAGAATCCCATATCTAGACACATTAATGTTGAACACTGAACACAAAATCATAAGAAAATTTTTGAAAACACCTGAAGAGGGCTAAAAACAACTAAATGAATGATGGTTTACTTCTGAGAGGTTAATGGAAAAACATAAAGTGCTGAGCAATGAGAGAACAAACTCAGAATCCTATAATTAATGAAAATATCCTTCAACAGTGCAAGTAAACAGAGGCATTTTCAGATAGACCAAATCTGAGAGGATTTGAAGCCAGTTGACCCTCACTAAAAAAAATGCTCTAGGGAGTTTTTTAAAATGAAAGGAAATAGAACCTGATGGACATGTGAATGTAGGGTAAATAAATATTAAAGGACACGAGTGACAGTAAATATGCATAAATATAAAATACTATTTATTTTCCTAATTTATTTAAAAGACGTTTGCATGTTTAAGACAAAAAGTATATTGTGGGGTTTAAAATACACACAGAGGCTGGGTGCAGTGACTCAGACCTGTAATTCCAGCACTTTGGGAAGCCGAGGCAGAGGTCAGGAGTTCGAGACCAGCCTGGCCAATGTGGTGAAACCCAGTCTATACTAAAACTGCAAAAAANAAAAAAAATAGCTGGGTGTGGTAGCAGGCACCTGTAATCCCAGCTCTTTGGGAGGCTAAGGCAGGAGAATCGCTTGAACCCGGAAGGCAGAGATTGTAGTGAGCTGAGATAGCGCCATAGCAGTCAAGCCTGGGCAACAAAGGTGAAATTGTTTTAAATAAATAAATAAATGAAACAAGTAAAATCTGTGAATTTATACCAAAATAGATACTGATATTTAGAATTACATTGCTGAAGGGTTTCCTTTCTATTTTATGTAAGTTGTCGTGACATTAATTCTAAATTATTTGTGTTAACATTTTCTAAGTTCTCACAATGTTGATACATAGCTAATACCATTGTAGTTACATAGGAGATTAGTTCATTGCATACACTGACTGTCTTAAACCATAAGATGTACTTGTCTCACAGGACCTGGTTAACAAAAGCTACACTAAGTCAAAAACAAAACATTCTATTCTTACTCTACATAATCTTCCTGTGGAACTTCATTCATTTCTACAATGTTAACCAGTATGCATATATTCATAGCTCTCAAATATGTAACACCAGCTTACCTATTGAATATTTAACTTTGCTAATTTCACCTCAAAATCTACATATACAAAATTGCCATGTCATTTTCTTCTCCAATGATACTAAGGTTAGGTGTCTTACTCTTATCTCAGGGAATCGTAACACTCTCCATTTACTGCAAAAGCCAGGTGCCCAGGGAGCATCCTTTACTTACCCCTCACCTAGCCCTCACCTGGGACGTCACAGCAGGAAGGCCTTGGCCATATAACAATTGTTGAGAAACAATGTTTCTATTAGTATTTTGAGGGCACAGAGCTACAGTGCAGATGCATAGCTGAGCAATGGTTAAAAAAAAACAAACAAAAAAAAATAGAATAAGAACTCAACTTACCTGTTTAACCCTGAATTATTATTATACAAATCCCATAATTTCTAATAGTGCAGAGACTACAACCAATAGAAGGAACCCAGCTGAGACCTTTAGGTGTATTTGCTCCCCTACATTAACTCTGTTTACAATACTTAGGGAAGTTGAAATGTCTTTACTAGAGAGACAAGAAAAATTGCTCTTTAACAAGAGCCCCAGATAGGCTATGGTTCTCTTCAATATATTGTTTTTGTTTTGTTTTGTTATTTTTTGTCAAATAAACTTATTTCACAGTGATATTTGGGATTGTTTTGATGTCCTATACAATATTTGCTTCATCAGTCAAGTTGCAAATTGACCTTCCACTAGATAAAAGCATCAGATGTCCAGCTTATGAGAAAGAACATTCCAGGATGCTGAGAATGGGAAAGTATGCATCCTTCAGCCAAATCGATTAATTAATGAGTACCCCAGATGGGAGAGGTTATTGTCAATGTAAGGGAAATTTTACCTTGGTATGAAAATATTTTAAACATATTTCATCAAATTATATAAATGAATACACTGTGAATAAGAAATAATTTGGGATATATAAGCTCAACTCAACATGCCTTGATTTTATTCCCTGTCTTCTAATGTCTTTTGATATAAACTTGCCTACAATCCCCAGAGTAAGACTTTATGAGCCCTATAAAAATTAATTAGCCGAAAGAAAAATCTAATTGGTTAGGGGATACAAGAGACATTAATACCCATTAGATAGTTCAAGTCCTAGTGGTCGAAGATGAATCAATTTGTCCCTTTTCTATGTTAAATAGAGTAATCAAGGTTTATAGGACTGCACTGTAAACACAAAGGGTCAGTAACACCTTTTCAGACATCATTTGTCCTTGCACTAAATTATGACCCTTAATTGGTAAATTTTAACTAGACTGTAAAATGAAGATCTTGATGCTTGGGTGAAGGGGCCAAACAAATTATAGTCTGTTGGCAAAACACTGTGACATTAGACAGGGGATAAATCTCTTTCTCGTTGGGGGCAAATGAAGGTTTGTGTGAGGTTAAACTTCTTGCCAACTGAAAAAAATGCCTTTTCCCCTCATTGTTCCTGTAATGGACTTGACCAGAAATGCTGCTGAGCCTGGGCTGATGAGACTGACTTCACTACTGGTGTGACTCATTTGCTCAAATGCCTTTTATAGAGGCTACAGTGAAGACTTGCCAGAGGAGCCCAAGGAACTTATATTTGGCTGGTATGAAAGAAAATGGAGATACTGGTTTTGCTTTTACTCATGCTGTTAGCCTCTCAGAAAAATGCAGAAGGAACATTGAAAGCAGACGACTGACACAGTCTAATCAGTAAAGTCATGCAAGATTATATAGCAGCCTGATTTTCAAAATGGTTACAACGAACTGACAAAAACCTGCCGTCTTACAGGGAAATATTGCATAGCCTTCCAAACTCTGTGATTGAAGAGTAACATTAGCCTCCTACAAAACAGCATCAAAATCTACTGATATCATACCTGCTGCTGGTTTAACCCTACATTGGACACTTCATGCTGGTTCAACCAACATTGAGAGTGGTCACTGAATGGATCACCATGATTGACTGACCACTTATAAAATAAGAAAAAAATATATCCTGAAGTGATAACTGAACACAGGCTATTTGAAAGACTGAGTAGAAAAGAAAATTTAAAAATAGATCGCTTACCTTAAAACCTCAGGCCAGAAATAAAACCTAGTTCTTTTATGAGTGGATTATGGATAAATTTTCAGATTTGATTAAGCCCCAGATATCCTGATAATCTATATAAAAGATAAATTTCCCAAATGGGATGAAAATGGTATCTTATTCTGTTTGATATGTTAACCACTGTATCAATTTGAAGTGGATAAGAATGTCATGGGGTGTTGCTATCTTCCTGAATTAACTTTGGAAGATCCAGGTACCTTTTTCTAAAACAATTCTCCCTCATTTAAGTAAGACCTATATAATCTCAACATCTTTCTCATGTAGAACTTGTGCTTTGTAATATTATTGATCTCAATGCTTTATGTATCTATATTTTAGGTTCTTTGCACCTCAATTTAAAATGAATTTCTAAGTCATATGTCTTTGGAAAATTCTCTGATGTATCAATAATTGAAAGATGTTGGAGATAATGCAATCATGAATAAAATAGTCATGATCCTTTTGTCCTGCTTTAGGATTGTTACATTTTTATTTGATATTTGAAATTTAGTGACACTGTAAATATTATAAAGATATGGGTATCTTAGGAGTGACTGATAATTTTAATCCTGTGAAACAAGGAATTGCAGCATTGGTTCTGGTTGTTCATTTGAGAGCCCTTCTTGAGTGCAGGTTTCTGTGCAATGGTAAGGAAAAGAATTTAAGAATGTGCTACATCCACTGAAACATGACTTATTGTTAGAAAAATACCCATAGCAATCTGCCATAATGTTTAATACTTTATACAAATTAGCTAATTGATAGAACAGAACTGGGGCTTTCAGAGACATTATTTCTATTGTACTTGCAATTCTTAAGGATGGTGAAAATCATTATCCAAAACTGAAGCTGCTCTTTATCAGGAATTACCATTTATACTGTGGTTCTGGATCTCTTCATTATTTTGTATTATTTTCTGTTAAATGAATAGCATTTTGCAGAAATTTTTGAAAGACACTGGGGAAAACACAGTCAAGACGGGGAAGGACTTAAATTGAGAACACTGTGGTAAGGAAGTAAAAGTGGCTTTCGGGATAAGGCAGGAAATTATATCTCAAGTGAAACACTTGTGGAAGCTCATCAAAATACTGAGACATTTTTATAATTATAGAGCATCCCCCCCACTTATACACCTCACAGACAACTAGAATAAGACATCAGTATAATAACAATGGATTATAGGTAAAAGAGCAAAAAGACACAGCTCTGTCTGAGAAGAAATCATTAGAAAACCCAAAAAAGAACACTAGCAGAATTTAAACATTTTAGCACCTATAGCTACAAAAAAACTTTTAACCCAACCCAGCTCCTACCCAGATTAACATAAAACTTCCTCCTAGATGCTTATTTATGTCAGTCCCCATTACTCAATACATCATGTCCAGATTTTCCGAGAAAATTGCAAAACCTGGTAAAAGACAAGAAAAAATATCATCTGAAGAGAAAAGCAACCCTGACAACTAGACTGAGATATTACACAGATATTGAAATTATAAGATGGATAAAGTAGGATAACTATAATTACTATGTTAAAATAAATAATGGAAAAAATTTAATGAGAGAAAACATATGGATGATATGAGCAGAGAGATGGAAATTCTAATAAATAAATAAATAAAGTCCTATAACTCATGCCTGTAATCCCAGCACTTTAGGACATCAAGGCAGGCAAATCACCTGAGGTCAGGAGTTCAGGACCAGCCTGGTCAACATGGTGAAACCCCATCTGTACTAAAAATACAAAAATTAGCTGGATGTGGTGGAACACACCTGTAGTCCCAGCTACTAGGGAGGCTGAGGAAGGAAGCCGCCTTTTTTTTTGGTATATAATTAATTTATTTGATAAACAAATAATATTTGCTTGAACCTGGGAGGCCGAGGTTGCTGTGAGCCAAGAATACACCACTGCACTCCAGCCTGGGAGACAGAATGAGACTTCATCTCAAAAAAAAAAAAAAAAAGTGTACTAGAACTCAAAAACAGTAGCAAAATGAGAGAAACCTTTGAAAGGCTCATCAGTAGACATGATGTGTCTGAAGAAAGAATTAGTGAGCCAATAATATCCAATAAATGATATCAAAAGGAGTAGTGTGCCTGCAATTAGAACACCAGATGAGAAAAAAAAAATAAGAGAGGCAAAAACAGAAAAAAAGAGAGAAAGAAGTTGAAGTCATATTTAAAGTAATAATGAATGAAAACTTTTTAAAATTAAACAGATATCAAACCACACATCCAGGAAGCTTAGAGAACAACCAGCAAAATAAAAAAACAAAAGAAACATAGCTAGTAACAAAACATAACTTGAGAAAATCAAGGGCAAAGAGAAAATCTCAAAAGAGGCTGAGGTGGTGAATGGGAAACTACCTTATTTGTACAAGAGGAAGAATAAGAGTTACGGCAGCCTTCTTGTCAGAATCCATGCAAGAGAAAGGAAAATGGAATCAAATTTTAAAGTTTCACCAGAAATAAAATAATGAATGAAAACACCAACCTGAAATTCTACATACAGCAAAATTATCCTTCAAAGTTTCAAAAGAATAAAGCCATTCACAACTGAAAGCTGAGGTGATTCATCATAAGCAGATGTGCACTAAAAAATTGGTTAAATAATTTAAGAAAAAATGAAATAATACAATTTAGAAACTTGGCTCTGAAGCAAGAACCAAAGAACATCAGAGAAGGATTACAAAGACCATCAGAGAAGGACTAAATAAAGATATCATATTATTTTATGTTAACTTATTCCTAAGTGATCTAAAAGGTAACTTTAAATTAATAATAGTAATATGTCAAGTGATTTTTTAATTATGAATAAGTGAAATGTCACAAGTGACAGAAAAGAAAAATTGGAAATATGCTATTATAGCATACCTGCATTGTACTCTTTAAGTATGAACTCTGCATAGTGACTATTTCAAATAGTCCAGAGTGGACAATGAGGAGATAGAGTAACTTTATACTAAAGAAATCTGAAAAACACTACTTTAGCCAGTTGATGACGATTAACAATAAAGGGCTAATGCACACTGAAAGTATGTTTCCTTTATATGATATCATGAAATAACACATTATTTATGTGGTTTTCCTCATCCAAACCCATAACCCCAGTCTAATCATGAGAAAAATATCAGATCATTCTCAATGGAGGGACATTCTAAAAGCAGTTCAACTGATAATACTCAAAACTGTCTAGGTCATCAAAAACAAGACAAGTCTGAGAAACCATCACAGCCAAGAAGAGCATAATAAATAAAAGTAATGTGATATTCTGGATGAGATCCTGAATAAGAAAAAGAATAGCAGGGAAAAAATAACAAAATCTGAATAAAATATGAATGTTAGTTAACATAATATATCAGTATTTGTTCAATAATTACGGGAAATGTACCATACTAATGTAAGATGTGAATAATAGTCCAATCTGGGTTTGGGTATGTATGAACTCTCTGTCCTACATCTGTGACTTTTTAGGGAACTGATGCTGAATTCTTTAGATAGTTTACCTTTTTAAAATTGAATAACCAAAGATCTTGACTCAACAGAGATAATATGACAGCCCAATAAATTCACTCAATGAAAATAAAAACGCTTTGTCATGAGACCAATAGTGAGAGATTTGGGAAGACTTGAGCAGAGAGTGATTTCTATTTGACAGATCACTTCACTGTTTATCAAACGTACTACAAAAATATGTCCCTTCCATTCCATAAGATTTTTATGAGGAGTGTTCTTTTTCATTAGTTAAAGAAAATTAGATAAAGCAATTTGGGTTCCATTGCTACTACTTTAACTGTAACTAAGCTAAATTTTGCCAATCATGAGTGATCCAAAGTAGATGTGTAGAATGTGGTATTTGAAGTTTTGTATTTGAATTTTGTGCTCTGAGCTTTATATAAAAGAGTTACTTATAGTATTTAATACTACACTGTGGCCCAGCAATCATACCAATGCATTATTTTGCTGATATTATAAATCTCACTTAGAAAGCAAATCTCTCTCCTAACTTCTGAATTCTTGAGAGATCCTTTAGTTTTACCTACAAGTACTGGCAGTAGCTTATAATTTAAAATTATATTTGTGGTGGGTGATCCAAGATGGCCGTTTAGGAACAGCTCAGGATTGCAGCTCCCAGTGAAAGCGCAGAGGGTGAGTGGACGCCGTGTTTTTATTGCCCACAGACTAGGAAATTCCCGGGCAGAGGTGCTCCACGGTCACCAGCGCGGCTGTTTCGGCCAGCGC
>NW_016107652.1:1671240-1685004 GCF_001604975.1 Cebus imitator | reverse complement strand
ATAAAAAAATAAAAAAAAAAAATAAATAAAATTATATTTGTTTTGTCAATATCAGTATATTAAAATATTTAATTAAAATATTAAAACTATAGATATCTGAATTATAAAATTATGCATTGTCAATATTTGGTTAAAAGAAAAAATAGATATTATTGGGGTAAATAAATGAAAAATTGTGACAGATAATGTAGGTATATTCCTCCGTCTCACACTGCTATAAAGAAACACCTGAGACTGCGTGAGAATGGGTAATTTATAAAGAAAGACAAAAGGTTTAGTTAGCTCATGGTTCTGCAGGCTCTATCAGGAAGCATGGTAGCATCAGCTTCTGGCAAAGTCTCAAGGAGTTTTCACTCATGACAGAAGGCAAAGTGGGAGCAGCCATCATACATAGCAGGAGCAGGACCAAGAGAGGAGGAGGGTGTCACACACTTTTAAACAACCAGATCTTGTGACAACTCTGTTATGAAAACAGCACCAAAGGGATAGTGTTAAACCATTCATAAAACATCTGCCACCATGATCCAACAACCTCTCACCAAGCCCCACCTCCAACATACAATTGAACATGAGATTTTGGTGGAGACATAGATTCAAATTCATATCAGTAGGTATAAAGTATTTTTAACATGATACCTAGATATCCATGATTAATATTTTTAATCAGTAAATAAAGGCCAGGCGTGGTGGCTCAGGCCTATAATCCAGCACTTTGGGATGACAAGGTGGGTGGATTACGAGGTCAGAAGATGGAGATCAGCCTGGCCAACATGGTGAAACCTCTTCTCTATTAAAACACAAAAAATTAGCTGGGTGTGGTGGGAGGCGCCTGCAGTCCCAGCTACGCCTCAGGCTGAGGCAGGGGAATCACTTGAACCCAGGTGGCAGAGGTTGCAGTGAGCCAAGATCGTGCCACTGCACCCCAAGTTGTCGACAGAGCAAGAAATCTATATGGTTTGGATTTGTGTCCCTGCAAAAATCTCATGTTGAATTGGAGGAGGGGCCTGGTGAGAGGTGATTGGATTATGGGCGCTGATTTCCCCTTTGCTATTCCCATGATAGTGAGTGAGTTCTCACAAGATCTCATGGTTTAAAAGTGTGTGGCACTTTCCCCTCAATCTCTTTCTCTCTGCTGCTCCACCATGGTAAGACATGCTTGCTTCCCCTTTGCCTTCTGCCATGATTGTAAGTTTCTTGAGGCCTCTCAGCCATGCTTCCTGTTAAGCCTGTGGAACCATGAGTCAATTAAAACTCTTTGTTTCATAAATCACCCAGTCTTAGTTACTTCTTTATAGCAGTGTAAGAATGGATGAACACAGAAATACACAGTCAAATGGCAAACATAGCTACTATAATAAAACAATATGAAAATCAAAACATTTTTAACAATAAGACTTTAGCTGATAAAAATTTATATCTAGACCGTTAAAAAAAAAACTAACACAACATTCTAATCTAAATATTTACATACTATTTAACAGAACAAAGAGGTTATCAATGGGCTTAAATTTGTGATATTCAAATGGTTTGCCATATATACACATTTTTGGAATGGATTATGAAAGCCTCATTTATGTCACTAATTATAAGATGTACATTGAACCTGAAGTTAAGAGGCACACTTATTAATTTTAGTCTCTTGTATTACTGGTCAAAGACAAAGAAGGAGGTTATTTTGTGGGTGGGCATAACTGGTCCTAATTATTATGGAAAAATTAGTTTGTTCTTATATCTTTGGTGTGGAGCAATCTATTTATAGGTCACCTGTTAATACTTCCATGTCCACTAGCAAAAGTTAATGAAACATTACAGCAATCATTGCAAGTGTGAGTAAGATCATTGAGGCTACGGATAGTTTAGAGATGAAGGTTTTGTTCACCCCAAAGCTCACATCACCTTTCTCCTTTGACAGAGGTTTCCCCATTAGATTTTGCTATTTGATGGAGACTTGAAGACCAAAAAGAGAAAAAGACATGCTTCTTCCAGTTTACTTGCTGGTCCTGTAAGCTTCCCCCAGCAATGGTCCTTGCCCTGACCTGAATCCCATCTCTATTAAGCCCTTCCTCTGGTCTCCACAGATACCATTACCAGCTAGATGGCAACTCTGAGGCCTATGTTTTAGAATTTTGGAATCTCTTAACCAAGAGATAATCCCAACGTTTGATAATCCCAATGTTATTTTTGATAATTCCAACGTTATTTTTGCTGTCATTCTGAAGGACAGCCTTCAATTTGGCAACTGTTTCCTGTGATTATTACATTGTGTTATGCACACAATCGGTACCTGGTGTGGGTGTAGACAAGAGGCTCCCATCTCTTCATCTGACGAATGTGCAGTGGTGCTGCCAGATACTCCCTTGCTCCCCACCAAGATGGTCCCAACTTTCCCTAAGCTCACACCCAGACTCCAGTTGGGGCAGAGAGTGGAGAGTCACAGGCTGCTGATGGAGGAGGGAGCTGGGCAGGGCGTGGAGCACCAAAAGTCAGGAAATAGGCAGCTGAGAACCAGACCCAGGAGTGGAGGGAAGCAATGTGGAATAGCCATGTGTGAGCCCAGACTCTAAGCCTCAGCATATGCTTCCTTGTCTCATCTGACTTCACATACAAAGCACACATTCAAAGATAAAATTATTGTGAATTTCAAGATGGCAACCACAGAGCATTAAACTCTTTCTACATTGGGATTTTGTGTGACTGCACCGGTTGCTTATCTATGATGCCAGCTCTGTACACTGGCAAGGTAAATGCAAACACTTTACTATTATTCAATAAGGAATGCAAATTGCACATTTTCAAGGTCTGTGGAATATGAATGAGAGGATGAGGACTGATTAACTTCTTAATTGCTTCTACAAATTAAGTGCCTGTCTGGTACTTTGAAATTTTTTTCCCTTGAATCATTTCCTCAGACTATCTGACTCAATTGCCAGAGTTGCTCTATAAATTACATTTTTGTTGTTGTTGTCTGAAAATTATAATGATTTTATAAGAATGTGACATCAGTCTATATAAGTAAGTTTGCATCCCGGATATTGAAAACCTTATCAAATATTTAATATAGTCTATAACCATTTTATTTCTTTTAAATTTTAAAAATAAACATAGGTTATTAAAACATTTAATATAATTTTTCTTTCCTTATTTCTGTTTGCTGAATACATAGATTTTTGATCCTTTATCAAAGGTAGTAGCTTCCTTTCTTGCCTAATCACAGAATTTATACGAAATTGATCACTGACATGCTGACTGGCTGGAGAAGAAGGTAATACACATGGCCTTTAATGTCTTCCTTTCTTTATTAACTGATGGAAGGTGCTACTGAAAGGAATGAAAGCAGATAACCCAACCTAATTTATTTTACAAAGCTGCTACTGATCAATCTCCTATAAGCAGGCAAATTATATTTTAGATGAAGAGGAATTTTTAGGAAATGCATTGAGCAAGATATCCTTGGTTTCACATTGCCTAGGCAAAGCAAACTTAGGATATAGGAATTGATGAGATACGGCTTTTGGTAGCATATTACAATAAGCTATACAAAGTCTACAAAGGCTAGGATACAAAGTAGCGCTGTTTTATAATGTATGGAGTAACTCACCTGTATCCCCTCTTAGAGGCCCCGTACACTGCTTAGGACCAACAAGCTTATGTCTGACATGTGAAGGAAGGAATCAGTCTGACCTCTCCCTGTTTATCCTTTGTCTATTTATTGGATAATTAAAATAATGGGCAAAATCTCTGAACTGAGTCTAATTTGGCAATCAAATCCTTTACGTAATTATAAACATATATGAATTTAAACTTAAGTACAAAAATAGGTATCTCAGCCCCATATTTATCTGGAAAAAGTGGGAAGAAAAATTCTTGATGTTAATGCACACTATTATACGCACTTAAAACATTTTAAAAAGCTGTCAACATCTTGGTTCATCACCCTTAACAGCAACCCTTAAAAATGTTCTTGTTTTGTACATCTTTAATTTGAAAAGCAGAGAAGCGTGATGTTGTGCAACTTCGATAGCATCTGTCACTCACATCAGGGACATAAGTTTGTTTCCATAATGTGCCTTATCTATATTAAAGTTTTTGCCATAAATCTTGTTTTTTAAATAAGTTCATGAAGCTTATAATTGGCACATTACATATAATTTTAATATATAAGATGATAGCACCCTCTAACATTGATTTCACTTAATCCTTAACCTGACATATTGCAGGTTTTACAGTAGCAGTTCTCACATTGAGATTCCATCTGTTAATGGCAGGAAACAACATTGCTGTACTCCAGGAAGCTGCCAAAAAGTGTAAATGACTTGATATGCCGTGCACTGTGGTGTTCTACTGTACTTAAAGATGCTCTTCTTGTATTTCCCAAATACATGGTAATGGCCATTGAACACAACTGATAACAATTCCTGAAGATCAGCGTCAGTTACATATTTTAAGACATGAAGGACACAACAATAAATTATATCTGCTACAGTTGATGTATAAAAATTCCCATAGCATCTCTCAGAGAAGTACCTAGGCATTCTGACAGAACTATTAAATGTGTTAGTTCCTATCAGTGAGCTAAGTTAAGGTTGCCAAATGCTTTCTTAAGCTCTACAAGTCAGTGACTCCTTTAAGTCACACTACCTTGATTATATTAGTTACAGGGCTTCACATAATCTTTCCAAGCATGTCAAACTGGAATAATGTGAGTATTCAAAAGCAATTTTTTTCCTGGAAAATTTTCAAAAAATGCAAAAGACACTTTTCCATAGATTAAATAGGGTAGCACGCCCTGACAAACGGAGTCTATTTCCAGGTCAGATTAATAAATATTCATTTGGCTCCTACTGTGTGTCAGGAAATTGCTGAGTGCTCGGTCTATAGATACCGCAAAATATGTTTTCTTCTTTCAGAGAACACATCAATAAGTTACTGAAAATGATATACTTACATGGAACTAGAAGGCAATTCATTAAGCATAAGAGCTGCGAGAGAGAGAGAGAAGTAACATTGTAGTTTAGGATAGTAGAAAGAACTAGAATTTTAATTGACACTGGCTTAAATAAAAACAACCTTTAACACATACTTTTTGTTGAATGATAAAGTTTGACGATTTCTATAACTTTCTTTTCTAATCAACAAAGTGGAAGGTGTTTATGTCTACCAAACAGGGTAGATTTATTGTAGGAATTAAATGAGATATGCAAATATATAAAGTTCAAAGGAGGAAGAAATTTAATGACCTATTATAGTCACAGAAATCTTCACTTAAAATATTATACTTAACCAAGGTATTGAATGTTATCTATGCTTTAATAGGTGGAAGACAGAAAGAGAAAACCATATGAAAACATGTGACACAGATTTCTGAAAAAGCCTACTATATTTGAAGTGTGGCAAATACTATTCTGTTTTTGAATACAGAAATAGATCCAACTTGGAATTATAAAGCAGAATGGTAAGAATACAAGTAGAAAAGTTGGATCAAATTGTCGTTTTCTATATTGAATATTTTTTCTGTGGATGTAGTCATCATTGCATTTTCATCCAAACATGCTGTAGAATTTGGATGTGTCTTACTAATTATTATTATTAGTTTTACCAATGATGATTATTATATTTGAAATAAGATTAAATTAGCATCAGAAGGCAGTCTAAAATTGTACTACAAATTCCCTGAAAAGAAAAGGTTCTGCAGTGTCTGCTTCATATGGAGACTTATACTATCTAGAATGCATCTTATAGGAAACACATTTAAAAATATATGTTAAGACAATTATGTTAATATTTGAAATGTAATACAAATATGTCATCAGCATTATAAATGTATAAAGTAATTATTAATCATACAGTATCAATATACTATGAAAGGTTATTTTTATTCAATTATAAACTTCTTTGTGTATTTATAGAATTATCTCACTCTCACAAGGCAATATTAATAGGCTACATACATTAATTCATCTCTTGGGAGAGACTATTCACATAGAATTATCACTGAAGTATGAAACTAATTTTGCTGATTCAAAAGTTCTATAGTTTTTATTTTTGTCAATAAATGTGAACTCATTTTTCATGACTTTTAAACTATAAATACAGTTCTGATACATTTTAAGTAAATTCAATTTACTTTTCAAAGTTACTAATTTTTAAAATTCACTCAGAATAATTTATCATAATATATCAAATATGAGAAAGTTCATAAATTATTTCCTTTTTTGCCTAGCATTAATGACAGATCTGCTTACATTAACACAAGAAAATATTGACACCACTGTTTTACTCAGTTACAAAGAACATTCCAAAAGACTTGCCCCTCTGACTCATTCATATATTCACTCATTCACAAAGTATACAACACTCACTAGGCAGAATTTTTTGATCTCTACAAGTGAAAAATATAGGTTCCCTGGCTTCCAAAAATGATATTGTTTTTACGTACATTTATTTGATTGGCTAATATAAATATGTTCTCAAGTGTGAAAATCTTGATTCTTCTCATGTTAAATAAATCAATTGGTGTCATGAATTTGTTTTTACAAAGCTCACCACAGCCTGTTCCCTTTGTTATGCTGTTGTTGTTCACATCCATTGGTCTTTTGCTGACATGCAGCTACTGTTTTGCAACATCTTCTCAGTGTCTGCAATGAGGCTTATGCTTGCTATCCTCTTTCCATCAATGTACTCTCCTAAACTCTTGTCTGGTTGAACCTACAGACAAATTTGGCATCTACAAATTAGTTCAAATTTTGTTTTTGGATTCAAAAAGCCTTTTTTTACATTAACATTACAGTTATGAAAGTTAAAATGTAAAGCATAAAATAACTTGTTAACACAGAAGAGTTAACAAATGAAATTTAAAAAACCGTAGCTCTGGGTATAAGTTAAAATTGTACCAGGATGCTAGTAATAAACATCACAAGTGATAGGAATTTAAACAAAATAAACATTTTTTCTATTATAATCAGCAGGGTGTTAGACAACTGTGGAATGTTGGATTATTTGCAGATATTGCTCCAAATGTTTTCCTCTCTTCCTGGAATAGAATTTTGCATCCCTTTGTTTCTAACTTTTCAGTGCCTCATCACTTGGACTTAATCATATGACTTGCTTTGACCAATAAAATATAAGTGGAAATTCTACTAGGCCAGTTCCAAGAAAAGTCTTAAAGAAGTCTGGCAACGTTCCACGGTTCTCTATACATCTCCTCTGTCCCAAATCAGAAGAACACAGACTAGGAAGCTGTTGATCCTTTAGCCTGGATTCTGGAATGAAAACAGCTAGAGTAGACTTGAAAGTCTAAAGTCCAGCTGACTCCCAGCTCAGATTAGTGAAAATACCAACCACCCGCCAACCTGTGAACAGGAAATAAGTATTTGTTGTAAGCTACTATATCATGAGGTGTGTATTCAAAATAATTATACCAAATTTATCTCAAGTTATCAGTTTTCCAGGGATAGTTTGACAGCCCCCTGTGGAGACCTCAGACACTTTTATCTTTTAGGCACAATATATTTAACTGACTTCCATCTTCAAGCAAACAGCTGTTCTCAAAATGGCAATTGAAATTTACAGTTAACATTTTCTGATATGTGTATTTGCCAAACTTACCTACAATAGAGCCATAAAACTGTAACCTTTTACTAGGAATATTGCCCGTTATAATAAAATTGTGGTTCTTTCACTAAGAAAATAATGGATATTGAACAGACATCTGGTAATCACTGCCAAACTCTAAAGTAGCCCTCTGTTGTAGGCTAAATTGTGTTCTCCCCAAATATATATGTTGATATCCTAACAGCCATAACCTCAGAATGTGACTATATTTCAAAATAAGGTCTTTAAATAGGTATACTTAAGTTAAAATGAGGTCATTAAAGTAGGCTCTGATATTCAATATGATTGGTGTCTTTATAAGAAAAGACAATTAGGGCAGAGATGGGCACAGGATGATAACCATGTGAAGACACAGGAGATACACAGTCTCTACAAGCCAAAAGAGAAGCCTCAATAGAAAATGACTCTACCAACTTCTTGATCTCAGACTGCTACTTTCCAGAATTGCGGTGCTTTCTTACTGCAGTCTTAGCAAATAAATGCATGTTTTGATACCAAGAGTGAGATACTCCTGTAACAAAAGCCTAAAGATGTAGAAGTGGCTTTGGAACAAGGTAACAGAAGCCGGAAGAATACCGAGGTGCATGTTAGGAAGAAAAACCTACATTGCCCAAAAGAAAGTTGGTAGAAATATGGACATTAACGGCAGTTCTGCTGAATACACAGAAAAAAGGAGAGCTGCAGAGAAAGCTTCTATTTTCAGAGAGAATGCATATATAATCATGAATGGAATATCAGTAGATATATGAATGTTAAAGATGCTGTGGTGAGGTCTCAGACAGAAATGAAGACACGATATTGAGAATTGGGGAAACGGTGATTCTGGTTATGAAGTGGCAAAGAACTTGGGTGAGTTGTGTCTGAGGGTTTTGTGAAAAATAGAACTTCTAAGTGGTAAACATGAATAATTAGTTAAGGAGAGTTCCAAACAAAGTATTGATGGTGTGTCCTGGTTTCTCCTTTTTGCTTACAGCAAACTGAATGAGGAGAGACATAAATTGAAGAATTGTTTGGCAAAAAGGAACCAAAACTTGAAGACTTGGAAAATTACCAGCATATTTATGTTGCAAAGAATTTTGGGACGAGAACATCAAGGACACGGCTAGGCTAGAAAGATCTGCTAGAAAGATTACAGGTATGTGACACAATAAGATATACATATTTGATCTCTGTACCTGGTTGCTTATACAGTACTCCTAAAAATCTTGTAATTTCCTGAGCGATGGGAGTGATACAAGCATCTTACCCAGATCATCTAAGTTCCTTGAAATTTCTTGGGTGACAGGAACCTTTTCATTTTTATGAGGCCACTCTTGGTGGGCTCTCAGACAGCTTCATGGTGGGGGCAGGTGACCAGAAAGATGAAGCCATAATTAGGAGCCAGAAACATTTAGTCCTACCCCACATCCTCTGGCAAGGGGAATAGGGTTAGAGATTGAATAAATCCATCAGGCTCCCATGAATGAAGCCTCTACACAGATTCCTAATCTATTGGATTCGAAGAGCCTCTGGGTTGGTGAACACATTCACTTGCTAGGAAGGTGGTGCACTCCAACTCCACAGGAACAGAAGTTACTCTATTAGGACCCTTCTGGACTTGGCTCTATATATCTCTTGAACAGGCTGTACATTTGTATCTTCTATAATATCCTTTATAATAACCTTGTAAGCTTATGTAAAGTGTTTTCTGAGTTCTATAAACTGCTACAGAAAATCATTGAACTATTGAACCTGAGAAGGAGATTATGAGAAACCCTGATTAGTGATACTTTGTGGTGGCAGTCTTAGAAAACTAATATTCTATCCCAATGTCCCACTTACCTACTGTATTCTACTTTAATTTTTTTATTCTTAGTGATTTTCTTATAAAAATATAATCACATCACTCTATTATACAGATCATTTGACTTCTTCATACTTTAGAATTTTTGGTTAATAGATTTATATTGACTTGGTTTTCTATACATTTTTGATTATTAATTTTAAATAATGTATCTTGTATTTATTGATCTGTTAACTCAAGATCAATGTAAGATCCTCAATTGACTGATTTCTTATTTACATTCAAACTTCTCTATACCTTCCCTTTTCTATTGCTAAGGTTTACATATGAAAATTCTGCTCTGTAACTGTAACAGTAACTTATGTTTTGTTTCAAGATTTGTTTAAATAATTAAAAACTGATAATAACATTTACAAAGTCTTAGATATACAAGTATAGTTAGAGGACTCCACTTATTTAAAAAGACTCAAAATTATTTCTCAGCAAAAGTCTGCTGTTAGCAGTTAAATATTGAAAACATGATCAGATTCACAACATTTTCTAAATTATATGAATAAGTAAAATTATATCATGTCTATGCTTTCTTTTTTATCTGAATTGTCTTTTATAGATTCTCAAACCCTTGAGATTTATTAATTGTGTTTATTTTTTCTCACTGACAGAAGAATAATTTGCTCATCTATCATTCCTACTACTACCCAGATTCTGTACTGTACTTCAGAAAATTTACTGATTTACAGATAACTTATTCTCAGAAACTTGTGAAATTTTGTTCAATGTCAACAGTCATTTCTAGGAGAGGTGCACGGCTTTTATTATTAGTGTTGTTATTCTTCATACTCTGAAATAGAATGCATTTTGAATGGTATATTTTCTGTTTTGGTTTTAACTAGTTGGGAATATTGATTTTTTTTTCTCTTACAAAATGCATTCTCTTTTGACTTTTTCATTAAGCAACACTGTGAAAGAAGTGAAATTTCTGAGTCTTAGTAGACCTGAAAATGTTTCATTTCTCTTCTTACTTGGTAGACATTTTGATGGAATACCAACTCTTAGATCCAGAATATCTTTTGCTTAGATTTCTGAAACCATTATTTTATTCTCTTTTGCCAAATTATGTTGTTCATGTGAAATTAGATGTAATGGAATCTTCATTCTTTTTATGGTAGCATGCATATGTTGGTACGTGTTTTACTTTTGAAACTTCAAGAGAATGCATGCTGGTCAGACTGGCTATCTGAGTGCTGGATCTCCCCCTTCCTAGAACTGTCAATTTAATCATTTTGCCCTCTCTAAAATTAATTGAAAGTACTTTAAACTTGTCAAGTATTATGATATAGCCATAACTTTGTCCTCTTTACAGTGAACAATTTTGTCCAGTTGAAAGAATACACTTCATTCCACACACTTGGACTTCTATTGTGGGGCATCTTAAAGCTTTTGGATAGCAGGCATATTGACCATCCTTTTAATTTAATTCTCCACAGAAGGATGGGCTTCAACCTGCTTTTATTGATCAAAGTTTTTCTCAGTTTTGATTTTAACTAGCTGGGAATAAGAAAGTTGTCTCCTCCAACACTTAAAGTTCAAAAAAAATGTTGGATTCTTAATATTTCTTTCTTGCAAAATGGTGAATTCTTTTCTGAACTCATCTCCTCTCTGTAGTGTCTTGACAAATAGAGCACACTGTGATAAAAATGTTTTGTGAACATATCATTGTATACTTTTCCCCAGTTTCCTTGACAGACCAATTCTATAACAAATTACTCTTCTCACCTCCCAATCCCCAACCTCTGTAGCTAAAGTAGGCAGAATAGCTTGGAGGTTTGTGTTGCAGACTGCAGTGTCTGTGATTCACACTCTGAGTGGAAGCCTGTCTCCAACACGTACCAGCTGTGCAATTTCAGGCTAATATTGCCTGCCTTCTTCATGTCTCATTTCACTCACCTGGGAAAATGACAGTTTCTTTCTCATTGAACTGTTTTCAGGAAATTGATCAATCAATCGGTTGATCTACCAATAGATAGATAAATCGGAACATTAGCTAGAATTTTCTAAGAGCAGCTGCAAAGGTAGGAATAGTTATAATTACTATTTAATAAATTGTCATTAGCAACGGGACAGTGGGTGGGGAGATGCCTGGGTGCTAAATCCTGATGCAATATTTAGAAGATAGGTAATTTACACTTTTTTTCCTTTAATATTCTGCTATTTGGGGCAATATCAAGGCAATTGGAAGCAGCAATAACCTGCCACCATGAACTCATGCCCCTAAGTCTTGTAGATAAAAAGTAACATTTTAAAAAATGTTTTGTAAATTAGTTACCAAATGGTTGACCTTATCTGAAATTTTCCATAGGTAGTGGATATATATTTTCTTAATCAACCAACATCACTTTCTATCTTTTGGGATAGCAGAACCTCAGTTTGCCATAGAAAATCCATTTTTTAATGGGTTGGAGAAGGGCCTAATGCTACTTCTTTCTATTATAAAAAAAAGAGTAGGCAGGCCTGATACCTTGGACTTAGAAATCAAAGAATCCCATTTCCCTGGCTTCAGTGATTAGTTAGTTTGCTTGCAAAATAAAATCTTTCACATCACTATGGGATCCATGCATAAAATGAGGATGAGACCTCAATACATATTTTAAAAATCTTGAATATTAATTTATTTCTGGCCATTACAAGATGATAATACACTCTGATGTTTTGATAATAGCTTGTTGACTCATTTAGCTTGAAGAAATTTATATAACTGCTTAACAAAAGGCATGCAAAGCTCTGTAGAATCATAGGTATCTATGATTATTTTTGTTATTAATTCTACTTATTTATTAATGTGTTTTATTATTTTTACATATTATCACTTTAAAACCATGTATTCTAAAGTTTAGGTTTATTTAATCACAGTTATATTGATACAGATTTTCAGGTGATTGCCCTTATTAATATAATTAATCATTGACAGAGCCAAAATTAAAACCCAGGTTTATGAGACATAAAATAACTTACTATTTATTATAATAATTCTGTGTTTACTTTATTATTCAACTGTTATGAGCGTCTGCTGTGTATTACCTGAAGTAATAATTTTCATAAGGTCAATTAGTGCAAGTGTAGAAATGTTTCATGATATTGCATCTGGGAAAAGCCGAACTATTTACTTTAAAATGAGTAACCTCTCAAGGCATCAAAAAGAAAACATATAGTCTTTGCCTTGGCTAACAATATTATGGAAAATGCAATATTTCCTGATGAGGAAATATTAGACATTAAAAGCAGGAAAATAAGGTCAAAATAAACAATGAACTATGGAAAAATACTATGAGAATCAAATGAAAATCTGTGATCAAAAATTTCTTTGTCATTAAAAGTACACAATTGGCTGGAATAGATATTAGTTGTGTGACATGTTATAGACAAGTCTGAGAAGTAATCATTTCTACCAATAAGAGAAAATAAAATTATTCTAAGGAATAATATTATTTGTTTTTTCTGTGTGTATTCTTTATCTTCAGCAGTGTATTTTTCTAATGATTATAACAAAAGTGTTTTGCAATTAAAAAATAAATGTTGCCCTAAAAATAATACCTACTGGGTATTTTTTTAATGCTAGGTATCATTCTAATTATTTTGCACATTTCTACTTATTCAACCTTCAAATTACCAATAGTAATTACTGCAATTACAAATGGTAATTTCAAATTTGCAGACGGTAAAATGAGGCAGAGAGCACAAGTAATTCACCCCATCTTAGAAATGGTAAATATCCAAGCTATGATTGGAAGTCAGGCAGAGCATGTCAGACACGAGATGCTTAACCACTATTGTGTACTACCATGTTATAAATAATTAAGTATAAAAAATAAATAAGTAAATAATTTTTATATAATATTTTTCTATTAGTTGAGAAAGTTGACTAGATGTCTTGACATCAACAGGCAGAGAAAAACGACTACAGATAAAAGTAGCTTTAACTTTATGTCTCTAAGACTCACATAAAATTGTCAATGCTTTTCAAATAGTGGCAGAAAAATTATAATTAATCACTGAAGATTCAACTGTATTTTTGAAAAAATCTTAAAGACATAAAGCAATGTTAAAATGTTACTCTCTTTAAATTTAATCATTGTGTGAAGAAATAGCTAACTCAAGCTCACTTCATTAGATCAGCTCTGCCAGGAAAAAAAACTGAGAAACTAACTACAGGGCTTTGGACCCTGGGATTCAATTAAATTTTTTCTGTTCTAAAAAGACTGGTCCCACATAGCCTCACTTTTTTACTGCCTCCATTACATTCTGCATGTAAATGATGTATTAACTTTTAGTTTTTCTAGTGTAAAAAAAAAAAAATCTAGAGTTAAACATTT
>NW_016107652.1:1593040-1671165 GCF_001604975.1 Cebus imitator | reverse complement strand
TTTTTTGAGCTGGAGTCTCACTCTGTCACCCAGGCTGGACTGCAATGGCATGATCTTGGCTCTATGCAACCTCTGCCTTCCGGGTTCAAGTGATTCTCCTGCCTCAGCCTCCTAAGTAGCTGGGATTATGGGCACATGCCACCATGCCTGGTTAATTTTGGTGTTTTTAGTACAGACAGGGTTTCACCATGTTGGCCAGGATGGTCTCCATCTCTTACCTAATGATCCACCCTCCTCAGCCTCCCAAAGTGCTGGGATTACAGGTGTGAGCCACCGTGCCTGGCCAGGAAAAAAATTTTAAAGACATCAGCTTCTGGTTCAAAATTAAATAAACTAAATAACTTATTTTTAATGCAAAGCTTAATTATAAATTAGGAACTAACCAAAGAAGGGCCAAAGTTTTATTATCAAGATTTGAAAATATTAGAATGATGAAATTGTGTAGCACTTTACAGTGTACAGAACACTTTCTTATAAATTGTCTCATTTTGTTTAATTATTACAACAACATTACAGAGATCATCCAAGGACATTTCAAAAATGAGAGTGGTCATCATAAAATGTGGAACAATAGAAAATCAAATTCTATAAAACCTAGGAAAGGGCTGTGCATGGTGGCTCACGCCTGTAATCCTAGCAGTTTGGGAGGCTGAGGCGGGTGGATCACCTGAGGTCAGAAGTTTGAGACCAGCCTGACCAATATGATGAAACCCCGTCTCCACTGAAAATGCAAAAATTAGCTGGGTGTGGTGTCATGAGCCTGTAATCCCAGCTACTCGAGAGGCTGAGACAGGAGAATTGCTTGAACTGGGGAGTAGGAGGTTGTGGTGAGCGGAGATTGCACCGTTGCACTCCAGCCTGGGCAACAAGAGAGGAACTCCGTCTCAGAAAACAAACAAACAAAGAAACAAACAAAAACAATCAAAAAAACACCTAGGAAAGTCCTGCTTCAAAGCAGAATTAGGGAAATGTGGGTTTTTATATTTAGGTACCACCTGTAGCAAAATGAACTTTTAAATTTGTAGATTTATGTTTTTTATGTGCTCCATATTTTTTCCTCTTGTAGTTAAAATGTACAAATGGCTAACCATGCTGTTGCTATGGAAATAACAGTGCATTTCTCTGCATCAGTAAATAATCAAATATGTACCATCTTAGCTAGTATTACTGTCCAAATAAATGTCTTCCATTGCATTGAACATTAGAATTAGAAATTCTTTGTATGTGAAGGCATAGTTTAATTAATATGTTCCAGAATTGTACAGTTATACTGGTCCATGTTCCTATATCCCCACGCATGTCCCCATCCCACCCCTTTTTTCTAGGGCTCAGCATATTAAGTCATGGTTTTGGGGGCTATTGTAGATTTGAGCTGGCATAACAGTGTGTTCACTAGGTCTTATGAGCATAAACATTAAAATGTTAAATAAAATATACTATAATTTACTTCACACTCTGATCTAAGACGGTTTCATGTCTTGACAAAAGGTGAGATGACTTAAGTATATTTTACATTTTGTGCATTTAGACCACCATATGCATAGATGTTCTAATGCTGAATGCTAATGCATTGTTGGAGGCATGCATTGTTCGAAATCTCCTTTGTCTGCCACAAAAGAGACCACTTGGTCCATTAAAGTTATCAATCCATCCTGTCAGAGGCTCTTTCCAAGTGCAGCAACAATCAATGGCCTTGCAGTTGCCACATTTAGCTTTGCTCCTTCTTGTTGTACAACATATTCTGCCAATGCTTTTGTGTATTTGTATTAGGTCTGTCTCCTATCAATTTTGGCATGATATTATTTACTAGGCCATCATCCATCTACTCTAAAGAATCAATAAGCTTCTTGGGACCCACAGGTGGTAGATAGACTACTTCATCAATATGCTTTGGATTACAGTAGGCATGCCGTTGATACATGCATGAACACTTCTGGATTCTTCATTTGTTGTGCAAGGAGAATAAGCTGTCATATCGCAATCATATTTAACTGAATAGCATCTCTTAAATTTTTATAAACCTTACCGTGTCTACACAGTGAAATATAATATTGATAGAATCTACAATGACCTCTTTATCTTCTTCTGAGAGCCTGTTTAGGTTGGGTGAGTTCGCTGTTGATTGCTATAATTTTCTATCTAAAATCTGGATTTTCATCTCTCAATCTGTCAAAGAGCTTGACACCACTTGTTTTTGTGGTGTCTGTCCAGCTTTCTGCTTCACTGAAACATATACTGAATTCACCTTAGGACAAGACCTCAGCCACTTTTCCAGAAGCACCTTCCCTAGAAAACCAGTAGCTCCTGTGAGGAGGACATTCTTGCCTTCATAGTATTCTGGAATTGAAGCCATTTTGATCTTTCTGTATAAACTTTGGCTCCCAGGCTTAAGATCCAGATCTGATTGAGAAGAGCATCCAGCTTGGGTACTCTTTGAGGAAATCTTTCCTGATTCACTCTATACCACTCAGATTACTTCTTTGCTTTCAGTTGCCTCAGCAGTTAGGTATTCTGTTATAATTAGCCACCTCTATGCAGCCTTCCACCCCAGGTGGTGGCCCCAGGTTCTGCAGCTGCAAACCAGGCCTCACTATATGTCCCCCTCACAGTCCCAGTACTGTGGAGGGCAGCAGCAAGTCCCTGATTAATATCTTAATGAGGTTCAGTGAAATGCTAGGGAGAAATATTTTCTTATTTTCACATTTGATTTTAATTTATTGTCATAAATTTTCCTACTATTGCTGCAGCTTTTTCAATCCTTTAGTTCAATGAGAGAGAGTGTTACAACTCCTTTACTTGCCCCTGTCAGTCCCCTCTGATGGTGAGCTTTGGGTTTTTGTCTCACAAACAAGAAGAATAAGGTGCATGGACAACAGAGAGTGAGTAAGGCACAGTTAGATTTATTAAGTGACAGAAAAGCTCTCAGCAAACAGAGGGAGCCAAAAAAAGGGTTGCCAGCTATGAAGCTGCCTCTGAGGTTTTTATGAACTGGGAAGAGAGGAATGTGCTGACTGGTTTGCAGACCATCTTAGATAAAGCACCACTCAGAAAGAGCTATGATAGTGTAAATAACCAGTTGGAGGCAGAGGTAAAAGCTTGGCCTGGCACTTTGGCCAGAGACCGATCAGGGGCTGAAGTGATGATTAACTCTATGTAAATGAAGCTGGCTGGTGGCCAATCACAGAAATGTGGGAATATGTGAAATAGGTGAAAAGAGATTAAGGCATACCAAGGAGAGAGAAATGGGTCCACAAAAGGAGTGTAATTTGTTCATCTGTGTTCATTTCCATTCAAGGATGCAAGCTGTTTCTTATTTGAGCCCTTAGTTTGATTTTCAAGCTGTTTTTTTTTTTTAAAGGAGTTTTACCAAAGGCCTACCCTAACTGCCTGCCTAACCCATTTCTTCCTCCCTTCTCATTCTCTCTTCAGGAATGGAGATCCTAACTGCTGTTAAGGTGGTGAGGCAATGATCCTTCTGGCTGTTTCCTGCTGGAGAGGGATATTGTGTAGGGAATAGCAGCCAGGTTTCTTACTGGGTCCAGTCTAAGAACCCTCAGAAGAAAGGTGCATTCATACATGTTTCCATTTGCATTACCATTTAGAGCTTGATAGCCTCTAGGTGAGAAGAAATAATTTGAGTTATAGCTTTGGTATAAAAGGTATGAGCATGAACACAAGATGTACAAGGAAAAAAAGGATCTTAATAAAGGAGCTAAGCAGGTCCAAATATAAGACCAGAACCCTTAAGAAGGGATTGTAGCCTACCGCAACTGGGACCAGAGCCCAAATTTTCTCTCAATCTGTTAATAATTCTAATTTTGTCCTTAAGCACCTGTAAGTTTTCTTCTACCTGACTGGAAGTATCGATCCAGAAATAGCACATCTCATTTAAGATTACACAGGCACCTCCTACTTTGATTGTAAGGACATCGAGAGTTCACCTATTTTGCATTTCCACAGAAGCTAGACAATTTGTGGATTGTTGTTGGACCTCTATTTCTTCTAATATTGCCTCTTACCCTTCTTGCATCATAATAGAATTAAGTACTGATCTTTCAAAAAGAGGAATATTGGCAAAGCAGATTAGACCTCTGCCTATAGAATTCCCCATACATGTTTTTTTTTAATATAGGATTGTCATGGGCATGTCCTCCTTAGTACTCTCTCTCTGTTAAATCTCCATTTGATAGCATAGAGATAAGTGATCGCCTTGTTCAGTGTGCACTAGAAAATGCACTCTCCAGAAAAATACCCAGACTGGAATTTCAACAGATGGTACTGCCATGTAAATTGGGTTCAAAAATAATAGGTCACAGACCACTGCCACCACTATGGTGCATGTTCCCCTACACTTAATCCTTGGGGAGGATTAAGTGTAGCCAGGAGTCACAGAGAAAGTAAAGCCCCATTTCTTGAAGGAATAGTTCTTAGTTGTGGTTTGTGAGGGTTCCAGCTAGATTTAATCTAGGTCTTGTAAGGTCATTCCCATTACATCGAATGGGGGCATATTTAAGATAGGGATATCCATACTCAGTATAGTCACCGCACAATTTGAAATTTTACATGCTAGGTGGAAATAATCTTTTTCGCAGATGAAGTTTTGAAAGATCAGAGACACAATATGTATTGGCCACTATCTTAGATAACCTTCCTAACATGGGCTATTGGTCCTCAAGTTCCCTGTTGACTTTCTGATTTGTAGGTCACTACCATTATCAAATATCATACAAAGATCCAGGATTCCACATGTAAGCATGTTTGGAAAGATCCATGAGTTATTACCTGATAATGATGCTGGCAAGAGGTGAGGTGACATCCCTGGCCAGGGATAACCATTCCCATTCTGCATTTGAACTAGGAGGTTTGGTTAGACTTTTTGACTTTTTTTTTTTTTTTTTTTTTTTTTTTTTTTTTTTTTTTTTTTTTTTTTTTTTTTTTGAGATGGAGTCTCACTCTGTTGCCAGGCTAAAGTGCAGTGGCCTGATCTCGGCTCACTGTAACCTCCACCTCCTTGGTTCAAGTAGTTCTCCTGCCTCGGCCTCCCAAGTAGCTGGGACTACAGGGACGTGCCACCACACCTGGCTAACTTTTTGTATTTTAGTAAAGATGGGATTTCACTATGTTGACCAGATGGTCTTCATCTCCTGACTTCGTGATCCACCTGCCTTGGTCTCCCAAAGTGCTGGGATTACAGGCATCAGCCACAGTGTCCAGCCAGATTTTTTGACTTTTTAATAAGATTCATCCAGCTGGTGTGAGATGATATTTCATTGTGGTTTTCATCTGAATTTCTCTAATGATCAGAGATGTTCAGCTTGTTTCTATATGATTGCTGGTCATATGTATGTCTTCTTTTGAGAAGTGTCTGTTTATGTTCTTTGCCCACTTATTATTGTTTTTTTTTCTTGTATATTTGTTTAAGTTCCTCATAGATGCTAGATATTGGACCTTTATCAGATGCATAGTTTGTAAAAATTTTCTTCCATTCTGTAGGTTGTCTGTTTACTCTGTTGATAGTTTCTTTTGTTGTGTAGAAACTCTTTAATTTAGTTAGATCCCATGTGTCAATTTTTGCTTTTGTTTCTTTTGTTGCAATTGCTTTTGGTGTTTTCATGATGAAACATTTACTCATGTCCTGAATGGTATTGCCTAGATTGTCTTCCAGGGTTTTTATAGTTTTTGGTTTTATGTTTACGTTTTTAATCCATTTTGAGTTAATTTTTAGATGGTGTAAGGAAGGGGTCCAGTTTCAATTTTGTTGCATATGGCTAGCTAGTTATCCCAGCACCATTTATTTAATAGGGAACAATTTACTAAATAGGAAAACTTTTCCCATTGCTTGTTTTTGTCAGGTTTGTCAAAGATCAGAGAGTTGTAGGTGTTGAGTCTTATTTCTGGGTTTCCTATTCAGTTTTGGTCTATGTGTCTGTTTTGTACCAGTACCATGCTGTTTTGGTTAGCCCTGTAATATAGTTTGAAGTTGGGTAGCATGATGTCTCTAGCGTTATTCTTTTTGTTTAGGAATTGCCTTGGCTATTTGGGCTTTTAAAAAAAAATTTGGTTGCTTGTGAATTTTAAAATGGCTTTTTTCTAGTTCAGCATCATTCACAGAAATTTTATGGTACAGCAATTTTGTACAATATTTCTTAAAATTCCATTTGTAGGAAGGCATTGTTATATAAGACTTACAGATACTTACTTGCT
Source organism: Cebus imitator (assembly GCF_001604975.1). Lineage (NCBI taxonomy): Eukaryota > Metazoa > Chordata > Mammalia > Primates > Cebidae > Cebus > Cebus imitator. The sequence goes on along the minus strand of NW_016107652.1, from coordinate 1,664,961 downwards.
ATGTTATTGGTACAACAGTTTTTGATAACACGTTGAGGACAATAAAACAGCAGCCTTATTCTAAATTTGAGGAAAATGGAAATAATTAGAATTATTATGTCTTTTTACAAATGACTTTATTGATATGTGATTTTTAAACAAAATGATGTACATATTTAATGTATACAACTTGATGAGCTTGGAGGCAAGTCTATGCCAGAGAAGTCATCACAATCCATGCTGTAAACATATCCTTTACTTCAGAAAGTTTTCCGTCTCTCTTTATTCATTATTATTATGTTTTGTCATGAGAACACTACATGAGAACTATTATTCAAATGTTAAATATACTATACAGTATTTCTAAATAGAGGCACTAGTCTATATAGTAGATCTCTAAGACATTCACCTTGATAAATTATCTTTTTAAAGGAAAATACTGTATTAGTCTATTCTCACATTGCTAATAAAGACATACCTGAGACAGAGTAATTCATAAGGAAAAGAAGTTTAATGGACTCACAGTTCCACATGACTGGGGAGACCTCACAATCATGAGAAAGGTGAAGAGGGAGCAAAAGCATACCTTACATGGCAGCAGGCAAGATAATATTTACAGATAAATTGGACTTTATAAAACTGTCAGATTGCAGCAGACTTATTCAATATCATAAAAATGGAATGAGAAAAACCTGCCCCCATGATTTAATTACTTCTCATTGAGTCCCTCCCATGAAACATGGGGACTTTTGGAAGCTAAAATTCAAAATGAGATTTGGTTGGGGACACAGACAAACCATAGCAAGTACCATACTAACTTTTTGAAATGTAAATTCTTTCTAATTTCATTGCATTCTTTTTAAATAAATCAGATAGTTATATTTAAAACATAAGAATCATAAAAAGCAAGGAACATATTTATATGAAATCCATATTTCTTTCTCAGTGTGTTATACATATTAAAATATATTAGAAATCATAGCTATCATTTTATAAAGTGGAAATTAATGTAATAAGATCATTTAAATTTTATATTAGTAGAGACTTACATCTTTATGAAATTCGGAAAGTTCACAACTCTATTATAATGTATTTTTCTCAATAAAGAAATTTGGTAAATATATGAATATTGTAATATTTTATAGCACTGTATAGATTAGCAGAAATTAAGATTTCAAGTTATATAGGAAAAGTACTAATATTTGTGGTTTGGAAAATATACCATAAACTTCAAAACCAAAATGCATATATTCAGTGCTACCTTAATTTTTTTTGTATTTTATGGTTATCTGTTTTTGCTTAATTTTGCAAAATTCAGTATTATTTCATTTATGGAAGTAATTTTTTTTCTTAAGTAGCACTCAAGTAGCAAAATTTAATATTTATGTATGTTAAAAAAGAGATTGTCAAATGTCATCAGCTGTAAGACAAATAGAGATTTTCTTTTTTTAAGCAATTAAACAGACATAAGGACATGCACACAAAGACAAACCCTTCTATTCCAAGCATGCTTTCTTACTAATAGTTAATGGCTTAAATAACTGGAAAAAAATATTTCAAAAACTTTTTTCATTTGAAACCTTTCTGAATATTAAATTTGTTTTGTTTTATTCATTGTACTTTTTACTTAACTTTCTCTGTTCTAAGAAGTTATAAAGCACTTAATATTTTTTCAATAGAGGTCATTATCATGGAGCACCTCAGGAGGTAAGAAAAGTAATTCATACATTTCTTATACAAACAGACTCTTCAGAGACCTCCCACGGGTACAGCCCAGTTAAAGTATGTTTAATTTCTTCCTCAGGTGATTTTAGCAGGAAACAATTTCATCTTTACAAAGAGCTAGCAAAGCCATATCTGCAATTTAAAACTAAATTTACAAATATAATCTTACATTGCTCTAAATGGCCCTTCTCGCATTTTAATTTCAAAATCTTAATGGATAAAGTAAACATTATTGCAAATATATTTTAGCACAGTAATCCTGTATGTATTAAGCAATTCCAAATAGTATCAGATATTCTAAACAAGTAACTTCTTAACTGTACATTTAGAAATATTTCATTGTAAATACTTTACATTACAATCACTAGTATTACTATTATGACTGCTACTATTTAAAAACACACACATTTTGTATTTTTAGCATTTACCATCTTCCAAGCACTATTTAAATGCATTACATGTATTATATGTATCAGTTGTTTTTTTAAAATCCTTTCTCTGCAAACTTTTGGGAAATTTGTCTATGTCCCAAACCATCAGTTTCATGATGGTATATCCTGTCGCAAGACAGCTTTCAATCATTGTGTATGTTCCTAATAATGCCCTTTCTACTATTTGCATTCTTCAGTAAGATTTTTTTTTAAATTTATTTTTAAATTATTTTCTTACCTTTATTTTCTGTTATTTGGAATTTGGACTTCATGAGTTGATGGTTATAACATTATAATCACACTTTTCAGATTTCTAGCAGTTAAATCAGCAAAGAGGACTGAAAGAGTTCCACTTTTACTTCTAGAATTTCACTCAATTCCCCTCACCAGAAAGTTTTCTGGGCTCTGCTTTGATTCTAACTTTTCAGAGTCTTTCCGATTCACTCTGAACAATTCACTTCTAATCATCTGCCTGGTTAAGATAGAATTAGTCAATGAGTTATGAGGAATGGGAAAGAGAAATGGACAAATAACTGCTTCTTAATAATTTCATCTAACTCTGGGAAAAACAAACAAACAAACAAAACAACCGATTTTTTTCTTTTATATTCAATGATATTACCCCGATTTCTGATCATGGTGTTCTGCCAATCAGTTTGCTTCTTGATATTTCTGTGCTAAATTGATTAACGCTATTCATTTGCTTTTTACTTTCTCTAAGTGTGTCACAGCTTTGTCTCATTTTTGTGCTGTTCTGACAAATTTAGTTAAATTTTTGGAAGAGAGAAGAGATATATTCAGTTTACTGTTAAGTGATTCTCTATACTCCTTTTTATTTAGAGTTGGTCAATCATGCATCTGTAATGTCCTAAAAATATAAAAATTGCATAGTCACGTTCTATTAGCATTATTACTGTGAGAGTCTAATGACGGTCAGCAAAACAAGTTTTGTTTCTGTTGTTGTTGCATGTTTGTTTTTTTGTTTTGCTTTGTTTGATTTTGTTTTGCTCTTATTCTCTATTTAGGCACCATCATTTATTGAGGCTGCTGCTAATTCTTATCTGTACATTCAGAGTCCAGAAACTAAATACTCTCGTGTGTGTGTGTGTGTGTGTGTGTGTGTGTGTGTGTGTGTGTTGGGAATTATAATTCCCAGCTTCAGAAGCAAATACTGAGCTTCAAATCTGCTAAGATTGCCTTGAGTGAGCATCTTAGCTCCTATAGAGAAAGACTTAAAATTGTAGAAAATCAGACACAAGCTCTTATTATGCAAGCAGCTGACCTGCAACAAAAGGCACATGTACGGCCGCACTAGGTGTCTACTATTAAAGTGAGGGCATTGATTGGGAAAAAAAATGAGACCCTGCTACTTGGAATGGGCATGTGTGGGAGGACCCTGATGAAGCTGGGGACACTGAGCTTGTAATCTCAGAAGAAGCAGCTTCTGCATCCCCAGTAGTGGCAATATCCCCTCTCCAACCCACGCTGCTGTCAAACTTTCCATGTTTGTCTGAGAAGATAAACCCTATGCTGCCTGAGGCAACAGTGATGGTGTTCCCTGAGGCAGTTGTCAGGCAAGATAATGTCGATTCCCTTCAGGAGCCACCCCCAACACCCCTGTTGGCTTCCAGACCTTTAACTAAAATCCCAGGTGGCCCCTAGACGTGAGATTCAGAGTGTGACCTATGAGGAGGTGTGCTATACTCAGAAAGAACTGCTTGAGTTTTCTAATTTATATAAACAGAAATCTGGAGAACAGTCTTGGGAATGGATATTAAGGGTGTGGGGTAATGGTGGAAGGAATATCAAGTTGGATCAGGCTGAATTTATTGATTTGGGCCTACTAAGTAGGGATTCTGCATTTAATGTTGCAGCTCGGGGACGTAAAAAAGGTTCTAATTGTTTATTTGCTTGGTTAGCTGAAATATGGATTAAAAGATGGCCCAATGTGAGCAAGCTGGAAATGCCTGATCTCCCTTGATTTAATGTAGAGGAAGAGATTTAAAGGCTTAGGGAGATTGGGATGGTGGAGTGGATTAGTCACTTTAGACCTACTCATTCCAGCTGGGAAGGTCAGGAAGATATACCCTTGACCAATCCTTCACAAAATAGTTTTGTGAGGGCAGTACCTGCAATTTTGAAAAGCCCTGTAATTTCTTTTCTCTGTATGTCAGATCTAACAGTGGAACTGTAGTCACTCAACTGCAAAATTTAAATACAATGGGAATAATTGGATCCTGAGGTAGCAGGGGCCAAGTGCTGGCACTCAGCCATCAAAGGCAACGTGAGAATGGCTACCGTAATGGGCAGCAGAGGCAAAGCAGCAATGAAAGTAATCTGTGACATGCCAAACTCTGGCATTGGCTAATTAATCACAGTGTTCCTAGAAGTAAAATTGATAGGAAGCCTACTGCATTCCTACTTAATTTATATACGCAGAAAACTTCCATGTCAAATGGAAAAAATACTGATTTGAATTATAAAAACAGAGAATCATGCCCCCTCAATTTCCAGACTTTATTCAGTTTATAGACCCAGAACCCTCTGAATGAAGGGAAGGCCAGGTCCCCTTGAGGAAGGACCCTACCACACTACTGACAATTTACGCTGCTAATCTTTCTCCCATCCTTCCCCAAGAAGACTTTTGGCCTTTACCAGGGTAACTGTGCATTGGAGAAAGGGCAATGATCAGGCATTTTTGGGACTACTGGACATTGGCTATGAGCTGACATTGATTCTGGAGGACCAAAAACGTCATTGTGGTCCTCCAGCTAAAGCAGGGGCTTATGAACATCATGTAATTAATGAAGTTTTAGCTCATGTCTGACTTACAGTGGGTCCAGTGGGTCCCCAGACTTATCCTGTGGTCATTTCCCCAATACCAGAATGCATAATTGGCATAGACATGTTTAGAAGCTGGCAGAACCCCCAGATTGGCTTCCTGACTGGTGAGGTGAAGATTATTATGGTGAGACAGGCCAAATGGAAGCCATTAGAGATGTTTCTACTTAGAAGAATTGTAAATCAAAAGCAATATTGCATCCCTACAGGGATTGCAAAGATTAGTGCCAACTTGAAAGACACAGGGGTGATGATTTCCACCACGACCAAGTTCAATGCTCCCATTTGGCCTGTGCAGAAGACAGACGGATCTTGGAGGATGACAGTGAATTATTGTAAGCTTAACCAAGTGATGGCTCCAATTGCACCTGCTGTACAAGATGTGGTTTCATTGCTTGAACAAATTAATACATCTCCTGGTACCGGGTATGCAGCCATTGATGTGGCAAATGCCTTTTTGTCCATTTCTATCTATAAGGCCCACTAGAAGCAATTTACCTTCAGCTAGCAAGGGCAGCAATATACCTTTACTGTCCTTCCTCAGGGGTATATAAAATCTCTATCCTTGTGTCACAATTTTATAAGGAGAGACCTTGATCACTTTTCACTTCCACAAGATATCACATTGGTCTATTACATCGATGACATTATGCTGATTGGATCCAGTGAGCAGGAGATAGCAAACACTGTGGACTTATTGGTGATATATTTGTGTGCTAAAATAAATCAGACTAAAATTCAGAGACCATCTAAGCTGTACAGCAAAATTCCTAGGGGTCCGGTGGTGTGGGGCCTGTCAACACATTCCTTCTAAGGTGCAAGACACATTTCTGCATTTGGCCTCTCCCACAACCAAGAAAGAGACACAATGCTTAGTGGGCCTATTTGTATTTTAAAGACAACACACTCCTTATTTGAGTGTGTTACTCTGGCCCGTTTATTGAGTGACCTGAAAGGCTGCCAGTTTTGAATGATGTCCAGAACAGGAGAAGGCTCCACAACAGGTCTAGGCTGCTGTGCAAGCTGCTTTGCCACTTGGCCATATGACCCAGCAGATCCAGTGGTGCTTGAGATGTCAGCAGCAGATAAGGATGTTGTTTGGAGCCTTTGACAGGCTTCCATGGGTGAACCACAGTGGAGGTCTTTAAGATTTAGCAGAAAGGCCCTGTCATCTTCTGCAGATAACTACCCTCCTTTTGAGAGATAGCTCTTGCTTTGGTGGAAACTGAAGATTTGACTATGGGTCATCAAGTCACCATGTGACCTGAACTGCCTCTCATGAACTGGGTGCTTTATGATCCATCTAGCCATAAAGTGGGTAGTGCACAACAGCATTCCATCATTAAATGGAAGTGGTATATACTTGACCGGGCTTGAACAGGTTCTGAAGACACAAGTTACATGAGGAAGTGGCTCAAATGCCCATAGTCTCCACTTTTGCCACCCTGCCTTTCCTCTTCCAGCTTGCACCAATGGCCTCATTGGGAGTTCTCTATGATCAGTTGACAGAGGAAGAGAAGATTAGGGCCTGGTTAACATGGTTCTGCATGATATGTAGGCACCACCTGAAAATGGAGAGCTATAGCTCTGCAACAACTTTCTAGGTCATCCTTGAAGGACAGTGGTGACGGGAAATCTTCCTAGTGGGCAGAATTTTGAGCAGTGCACCTAGTTGTGCACTTTGCATGGAAGGAGAAATGGACAGATGTGTGATTATATACTGATTCATGGACTGTAGCCAATGGTTTGGTGGGATGGTCAAGGACTTGGAAGAAGCATGATTAGAAATTGGTGAGAAAGAAATTTGGAGAAGAGATGTATGCTTGACCTCGCTGAGTGGTCAAAAAGTGTGAAGATATTTGTATCCCATGTGAGTGCTCACCAATGAGTGTCCTCACCAGAGAAGGGTTTTAATTATCAAGTGGATAGGATGACTGTTCTGTGGACACCACTCAGCTACCCATCTCATCATCCAATGGGCCCATAAACAAAGCGACATGGTGGCAGTGATGGAGGTTATACATGGGCTCAGAAACGTGGACTTCCACTCACCAATGTTGACCTCGCTATGGCCACTGCTGAGTGCCTAATTTGCCAGGAGCAGAGACCAACACTGAGCCCTCAATCTCGCACAATTCTTTGGAGTGATCAGCCAGCTACCTGGTGGCCGGTTGATTATATTGAACCTCTTCTATCATGGAAAGGGCAGAGGTTTATCCTCACTGGAATAAGCACTTACTCTGGATATGGGTTTGTCTATCCTGCACACATTGTTTCTGCCAAGATTGACATATGTGGACTCACAGAATGCCTAATCCACTATCATGAAATTCCACACAGCATTACCTCTCACCAAGGCATCCATGTTACAGCTAAAGAAATGTGGCGGTGAACTCATGCTCATGGAATTCACTGGCTGGATTGATAGAATGGTGGAATGAGTGATGAAATCTTCCAGTTAAAATTCTGTGAACATTGTTGAAATGACAACAAAGAACTTAAAAATTACATAAACTTGATAAATCAGCAGCAGAGTCTGGGAAGATTGACTCCAATTTTGAAAGTTCTACTGCAAGTAAAATGCTGTGATAAAAGCACACATGCTACAGATAATTCTTTAGTGAAAGAAAGAGCCAATTAAGGAGGCAAACGTCATTGTCATCTTATTTTAAGAAATTGTCATAGCCACCACAACCTTCAGCCACCACCATCCCGATCAGTCAGCAGTCATCAACATCAACAAAAAGATCATTACTTACTAAAGGCTCAGATGATTTTAGCATTTTTTAGCAATAAAGCATTTTTTAATCAAGATATATACACTGTTTCATTTAGATATAATATAATGCTATTGTGCAATTAATAGATTACTAAGTGTAAACATCCCTTATATATGCACCAGGAAACAAAAAATTTTATGTGATTTGCTTTATTACAATAATTGCTTTATTGAGGTGGTCTGGAGACAAACTCAGAATATCTCTAAGGTATATCCAATGTCCTGTACACACCTCCTTTTCTGTCTACTTATAAGATCTGAAAGAAAAGTTTTGCAAAATCTTTATATCTTCATATATATTTTGAGTCTGAGTCTTGCTTTGTTGCCCAGGCTAGAGTGCAGTAGTGCAATCTTAGCCAATCTTAGCTCACTGCAACTCTGTCTCTGTGTTCAAGCAATTCTCCTGCCTCAGCCTCCTGAGTAGCTGGGATTACAGGTGCACACAACCACACCCAGCCATTTTGTATTTTTAGTATAGAATGGGTTTCACCATGTTGGCCAGGCTGGTCTTGAACCCCTGACCTCAAGAGATACACCTACCTTGGCCTTCCAAAGTGCTGGCACTACAGGCATGAGCCACAGAACCTGGCCTCTATAATTTTAATGATTCAGGATTTTTGACTTCTTAAACATGAGAGAAAACGGATGATTCATTTTGCTGTCATCATTTGTATTCCATCCTTTGAGATTTTTACTTTTATTATGATGTAAAGAAAGTATTAAACCAAATAAAATTCTGTCTTTTTACCAAGAAGGGAGTATTTTTAAGTAGCAACTAAATTCATATCAATGCAAAACACTGTGGTAGGTTGAATAGTGTCTCTTCAAAATTCATATTCTCCTGAAACTTCAGAATGTGACCTTATTGGAACATAGGGTCTTTGCAGATGTAGTTAGTTAAAGGTCTCATGATGGAATCATCCTGGATTTGGGTTTGATCCTAAGTCTAATGACTGTTTCCTTATAAGAATAGATAAGTATATAGTGAGACTTAAAGAGAAAGCGAGACCAAGTGAAGATGGAAGCAGAGATTGGAGTTGTACTGCCGCAAATCACAGAACACTAGGGACCATCAGAAACTAGACAGAGAAACGGGATTCTCCCTTAGAGCCTTAGAAGGTAGTGTGGCCCTACTAACACATTTATTTCAGACTTCTGATCCCTAGAACTGTGGGAGAACTAATTTTGGTTGTTTTAAGGCATCTACCTCTCATACCTTAATATGGGGGCTCTAGGAAACAGACACAAATGTTGCAAGAATAATGAAGCACAATCTGTTGGAGATTAAGGGTTGCAAAGTGTCTTTTATGCCTTATTAAACAAATATTTAACCATCAGCTATATCAGAAGTCCTGTTACATATTTGAAAGATAAGATTCACTAATATATAATAAAATAATGTTTCTGCTCACAAAGGAATTCTAATATAGTAAAAGAGAAAGACAAAAATACATGCTGTGTAATGTGATGAGTAAAATGAGAGAAACTAGATGTATTTCTTAATTAGAGAAGAACAAGATGGAGTTGTGAATTAGAGAGTTTATAAATTAGAGCGGTGATGACAGGAGATTCAAATACTCCTTGAAGAATCAAAACATGAAACTTCATTAGATTATTATGAACGAGCTTTTCATATTTAAAAATAGGAGAGTTTTCTTCCATCTGTGGGCAGTAGAGGTATAGGTGGAAAATGCTACCTGTTAAGTTGTATGAACAGTTTTATTTGTTAAGGATTAGCAATTTCAATAAGAGGCATAAAATATATTGGTATTCTCTAATGTAATGACTAAAAATAAATATACAGTTCCTTAAAAATGATATTTTCTACAAAATCTTTATAAAAAGTTTGCAAGAAGAATACATTTTACTGGATATTGGGCATTTTCAACCATGCTGAAATAAGCAGTTTTTAATTTAATTAAAAATGAATATTCCAACAAGGAGTATCAGCTGTATTAATTAGATTCAAAATCACATGCATTTAATCTACTCTTATTATCCTGGGACTCTGAATGTTTAATCTAATTCAGTGAAAATACTAATATTGTGATTGTGATGGAGTCAGAAATTTAGCAGTTAGGAACTTGTATAATCGCAAATGGATTAATTTAGCCTAAACTCTTCAAGATATAAGCGGCCAGGAATGGTGGCTCATGCCTGTAATACCAGCACTTTGGGAAGTGGAGGTGGGTGGATCGTGAGGCCAAGAGATCAAGATCATCCTGGCCAATATGGTGAAATCTCGTTTCAACTAAAAAGACAAAAAATTATCTGGGCGTGGTGGTGCCTGCCTGTAGTTCCAGCTACTCAGGTGGCTGAGGCAGGAGGGTTGCTTGAACCTGGGAGGCAGAGGTTGCAGTGAGCTGAGATTGCACCACTGCGCTACAGCCTGGTGACAAAGTGAGACTGTCTCAAAAAACAAACAACAACAACAAAGATATAAACAAACTAAAAATGTACAACCTACAATAACAGGGCAATATAGTTAATAGTATAAAAGTAAATAATACACAAGAATATATATTAAAAACAGAAAATTAAGGAATGCATATTATGAAAAATTACATATATTTATAAACTCATATATTATACACATCATGATTGTATATTTTAAAGCAATTTAGAATGACAAGCAAAAAAATAAAAAATAAAACACTGAAACACATAATTGATGCTTCAGAATCATAGACATCAGGTGACAGCTACTCAGAAAAGACAAACGAAACTGAACAACACAAAAATGTGTATTTTAAATTCAGCAGTAGCTTGAAGAAATAAAATTCATTTTTCATTTCATTAGTCATTATTTTCTATTCCAAGTAAAAGGAAAATATTTTGTTACATAGTCTTACCTTCTATTTCTCACATGTGCTTAAAGAGAAAATAATTTGTATATAAAATAAATTTCTTACTAGTTTCCCTGTTTAATGGATTCATATTCAGCTAATGAAAACAGAAACTTACTTTTAGTCACTCTTAATCACCTATCCTATGTTGGATGATGTTTAGCATGCATTTAGGCAGAATTTTATTGTTCTATAACTTAACATTGCTTTATGATTAATTCCTCAGTCATATAATGATCTGCTAGTCTTAGTAAAATAAAAATGTTAATAAACTGTTTTTCCTCTCTTTTTGAAGTAATCATATCTCCTGAAGTATAAATTGTGACATTTGATTATGTCACCAATTCTTGCTTTTTCGCTATACTTTTATAATAATTTGCTGTAGTTATAGGACTAAGGAATTGTTACTAAAAATGAAAAGTGTCATTTCTGTTGATATTTATGTCTGAAAACATCCTTTATTTATTTATGTGTTTTGAGTTGGAAGCTTGCTCTATCGCCTGGGCTGGAGTTTAGTGGCACAATATTGGCTCACTGCAACCTCCACCTCCCAGGTTCAAGTGATTCTCCTGCCTCAGCATCCTGGTTTGAATCCATTCTCCTGCCTCAGCCTTCCAAGTAACTGGAATTACAAAAATTAGCTGGGTGCCCACCATCGCACCCAGCTAATTTTTGTATTTTTAGTAGAAATGGGGTTTCACCATATTGGCCAGGCTGGTCTCGAACCCCTGACCTCAGGTGATTCACCAGCCTGGGCCTCCTTAACTGCTGGGATTACAGGCATGAGCCACCAAGCCAGACCCCTTTTACTTATTTTTCAGCAAAGTTATGCTGTGATAACGGCTCCATGTGTCCTTTATTCTTATTCCTACTATGAGTCCTTATTATGATTCACCCACTATCAGAGGCATTTTCCAGCATACTTTCTTTGATGGGCCTAGGGTCCTCCATTTTATCCCAGGAGTGCAAGTCTAAGAAATTTCCTCCTAGTTTCTCAAACTCTCTGCCATGTATCTTTGACCGACAAGTGACTGCAGAGAAAATAAGCCACAAATATGGGTTCAACTTTCTAAACTTGCTTCTCCTTAATCTAATTAAGAAATTACTTATTGTCTTGTTAAATAAGTGATGTTTTCCAACCTTTATTTTTTTTTTGAAAAGTGCAAATTTCTTCATTATTTTTAGTAAAAGGATAAGCCTAATTTATGTGGCTGATCATGGTCTGCAAATATTTTGTGTATATTTCCTCTATTAGGAATATGTTGGAACTTCTCCTCCCAATAGTCATGTTCCTTAAATTTTGCTTAATATTTCTCAGGTTTTAATTTCTGGCTTATTGGAAAAATTCTTAGATTTATATGGATATATATTAATATTGTATATAGGTGTGCAATCTCTCATTTTAGTTAATATTTTTACTTTGAGATATATTTAGATTCACATGAAGCAAGAAATAATGCAGAAAGTTCCCCTGTGATCTTTATCCAGTCTTACCCAATGGTAATACCTTGCAAAATGACAAAGATATTGACATCGATACAATAGAAATAAGAACTTCTCATGTTACCTTTTATAACCAACCTACTTTCCTCCAACTCGAACCTCTGTCTAAATTTTGTAATCTATTAATCTTTTATTTACCTCAACAACTTTGCCACTTCAAAAATATTACATAAGTGAAATTCTAGAATAAAACCTTTTATGAGTGATGTTACTTTGCATAATTCTCCAGAATGTTGTGTGTTATATGTCCCAGTGATTTTCCTTATTACTGCTGAGAACTCTTCCATGGGATGAATGTACTAAACATTGTTTAACCATTGAGCTATTGAAGAGCGTCCAGGTTGTGTCCAGATGTAGGCTATTAAAGATAAAGATGCTTGCTGTATGCATTAATGTGTAGACTTTGTGTGAAAATGCGTTTATTTCTCTGGGATATATGCCAAGGAGCATAATGCTAGTTTCTACTGTAGTTCCATATTTAGTTTTTTTTTTTTCTTTTTTTTTAAACTGCCAGAATATTTTCATAGCATTTTTGCTATTTAACGTTACCATTAACAAGGTAGGAGTAATGTCATTTCTATGTGTCGTTGTTGGCATTTGGTCTTGTCAATATTTTTCATTTCATTCTGATGTGTGTAGGGCTGTTTTCTGAGGTTTTAATTTGTGTTGCTCTAATGGCTAATAATGTTGAACATCTAATATGCTTACTTGCCATCTTTAAATCTTCTTCATTGAAATTCTTATTACATATATTTTTTTCTATTTTCTAACAGTATTATTTAACTTTTTATTTATTTATTGTTAAATTTTTTAAAAATTTTACTTTAAGTTCTGGGGTACATATGCAGATTGTGCAGGATTGTTACATAGGTATACACATGCCATGGTGGTTTGCTGCATCCATCCCCCTGTCATGTACATTAATTATTTCTCCTATTGTTATCCCTCCCCAATTCCCCCACCCCCTGCTATCCCTCCCCTGGACCCCTACCCTCTCCTAGCCCCATTTTTCAGATGGGTATATTGCAAAAATTTTTTCCCATTCTGCTGGTTGCCAGTTTACTCTAATGATAGTTTCTTTTGCTGTGCAGAAGCTCTTAAGTTTAATTAGATCCCCTTTGTTGCCATAGCTTTTGGTGTTTTAGTCATGAAGTCCTTGCCAATGCCTATGTCCTAAATGGTATTTCTTAGGTTTTCTTCTAGGGTTTTTATGGTGTTAGGTCTTATGTTTACATCTTTACTCCATCAGGAGTTCAAAAATTTATATAGTAAGACAAACAAAGTAGACTAGTTAAAATAATTTTAAAACTAAGAATAATGGGAAGGAGTCACAATACTCAATTTCACGACTTACTATTCAGCTACAAACAAGAATGTATGGTATAATTGGAGGAATAGACATCTAGATCAATGGAACATAGTAGAGATTCCATAAATAGACCCAAGCAAATAGGCCCAACCTATTATGAGAAATAAACTAAAGCAATTTAGTGTCATAAAGATAGAGTTTTTTAATGAGTAGTGGCAGAGTAATTGGATATCCACAGGATAAAACTGTAAAACAAAAGAAAATTTATAAGAATTGGACCTACGTTTCATATATTTTACAAAAATTAATTCAAAACTATCATGAACTTATAAAACCTATGAAACCTTTAGAAAAAGATAAAAACACTTTCAGGATTTAGAAATAGCCAAATGTTGCTTAGAGTTCACACGAAAAATATGATCCTTAGAAGGAAACATGATAAATTGGGACTCATCAAAATGAAAAACTTTCACTTTGTGAAAGACTCTGTTAGGAGAATGAACTGACAAACAACAGACTAGAAAAAAATAAATATTTTCCTAATACACATCTCACAAAGAACTGCTAAAATATATTTTAAAATTCTCAAATCTAAACATTAAAAAGTAAATTTTTGAATAACCACATCAGCATCTAATGTAGATCTTGCTAGGATGTTGACCGGGATTGTGTTAAACCTATGTATAACTTTGGGAAATTGCCATCTTTATTTTACATTAAATATTTCAATCTGTGAGCTCAGTATGTCTCTCCATTGATTGAAATATTTTCTAATAGTTTTCATCAGGGTGTGTATTTTTCATGCAGAAGTCCTTCATGGTTTTGTTAAATGTACAGCTAAGCATTTTATTATATTTTAGTGATCATTAACAGCATTGTATTTTTAAAATTTAATATCTCTGTGTTCATTTTAGTATATATAAATCCAATAAATGTTTGTTTGCTTGTCACTGGGGTTTATCAAGGTTTATGATATCATAAAATATTTTGTTATCAACAAAACCTAGTCTTGCCACTGTTAGTGTGTCTATTTTTTTTAAAAAAGCAATGTATTTTCCTTCTTCAATATTTCCTCCTGTTTTATATTTTTCACTGTCAGTATATTTATTTTTATATTAGTTACATTATTTTCTGATCAATGAGCCAATGGCATTTACTTTTATGAAGATTCTTTGTATTTTATTATCCTGTTCTCGGGTATTACTGACTGCTCTAAACTGTCCTCTCTTTGAAAATCACATAGAAATTATATAGAAATAATAAAATTATAGAGTTAAAAGTATATTCTATTAATTCAACCACTTAGCCAGCTGTCCATTCATCATTATATTTGTTTATTTGGCTAGTTAACAGGTGTATCAAGCACATGTAATGTGCCCACCATGCTCCAGGTGCTGAGGATACATTGAGAACAATATAAACAGAAATTCTTGCACCTTGGGAAGTATATACTTTACACCTTGTCAATGAAGCATAAATTTCTGCTACATAAACTTCCATTAATTTCTGCTACATAAACTTCCATCAGAAGATTTATTTAATTTTCTAACCTATCAGGAAGTTATACTTTAATTTTAACTTAAATTTCTCCTCATTCCAATTACTTAATTTCTCTACTGTGATGTCTCACTGTGAGTAAAAAAAAAAGAGTAAATTACTGATCTACAGAGAGCACATTAGCAATTAGTGTTTTTAAAAGATAATTTATCTAGCGGATAATAGTAGACTAAAACATTCAAGATAAGTTAATGTTATTTTTCTGGTAAAATTATCCAAATCATTTTTTTTATTTAAAGTAATGAAGATAAACAGCACTTTATTTTTTAAAGTGAAATGGTTATTTACCTGAGTGGTAGTTTTTGCTATGAAATTGAATTAGTACACCTTTTTATGTCATCTCAAGAAACCAGTTTGAGAAATTGAAAACTTTTTCAGAAACCTTTGGCTACTCACAGGCATTTCAAAAAGTGGGGAAGGAGAGCTCTAATAACTAGGTACACAGAGATAAGACAACAGAAATATTAACAGATCAATATATACTGAAAATATGGTTAATTAATAATAAACAATATCAAGATCTGTTTAATATTGAACTGTTTCCATTTCCACTCAAATTTTATTCATAAAGCACCTCTTTAGAAAAAACTCATTATTTTACCTGTAGCCTAAATAAAAGTGTGGACTACTGGTGTATAAAAACCTAACAATGAAAGTCAAAACAATAAAAGTATTAGAAGAAAGTATGTTGAAATCTCCAACTGGCCATCAAAGTAGTTTCATTTAGTATTTAAGTTCCAATCCCTTAATATTAAATTAAAAATAGTGATTAAAATCTTCTGCATATTTATGGAATTTAGTTCAGAGGTGTTTTTATATCTATGAATCATGAATGATGTCTGACCTCTCCTTGGCATAAAATATTTTTTTACTTTAACAAAACAATAATATACACAAATGCATGATCAATGGGTGTTTGTTTTTACATTCTATCTTTCATTACTATTTTGCAAGAAGAATAAAATTATGTATGTCCTGAAACGTGCTGAGAAGCTTGTTTTGTCTTAAATATATAACAATAAATTTAGTGCACTATGGCTTCAGTATTATTAATAGTACTGTAGAGTGTATAAAACTTTTAGTATCTTCTTAAGTCCTTAACTTACTACCAGGTAGTGCCTTAGGCCACCTGGAGATAAAATGCCCCATGGTGTAATACTTCAAATGTTACTAAGAATCATCATATTTTAGGAAATACATTACAAAGTTCCAAATGCTTGAGATTAAAATGATAAGATGGAAAATCAAAGATAACAAATGAAATTGTTGGATGCCTTTAGCTGATCTAACAGTAATTAACACAATACAATGAAATACTATCAGATAGGACTGAAAATCAGCAGAAGTGATAAATGATGAAGAAAAATTTAGATGAAACTGAGAATTGTATCCAGGGCAAAATGCTATTCAGACCAACAAAGTGTGCTGATTAAAATTGTGATAAGTTGAACATGGTGGCATACACATGTAGTCCCAGCTACTTCAAAGGCTAAGGCAGGAGGATCACTTCTACCCAAGAGTTTGAGGCTGCAGTAACCCATAATCATACCACTGTACTCCAGCCGGAGCAAGGGAGCAAGATCCCTTTCTGAAAAAGTAAATAAAATAAATTATGGGAGCAATTTGGTCCTGCAATGTTAAAGATAGAGGCAAAAAAGCTAGCATGAACAGTTAAATGATTCAGCATTTTCATTAGTTTCTCATTGCTGCTGTAACAAATTACCACAAATGTAATGGTTTAAAATAACAGAAATCTATTGACTTACCGTTCTGAAAGTCAGAAGTTTGACATGTCTGAAGGCAAAGTGTTAACAGGACTGCATTTGTTTTGGAGGGCTCTAAGGAAAAATCAATTTCCTTGCCTTTTAAGCTTCTACAGCTGCAGCTGTTACATTCCTAGGCTCATTACACCTTTCGTAATCTTCAAAGTCAGCAGCATAGCATCCTCAAATTTCTGTCTTTTTCTATCCCTCTATTTCTGTGGTACCCTCGCTTTCTGTCTTGTGTGGTCAATTTTGTTCTGTCTTCCTTTTATAAGGGTGCATATGACTACATTTAGGGCCCACTGGGATAACACAGGATTGTCTCCTCACCTTGAAAGAATTTAATCACATATGCAAAATATCCTATGCCGTGAAAGGACTCAGTTACAGGTTCTGGGGATTAGAATCCAGATATTTTATGGAGCTATTATTCAGCCTTTCACAATTCCAAGACAAAAATCATTTATTTAAGAGAAAAACAGAATCTTGTATTGAAACAAAGGATAACATTTATGTCATTCCACACAAGGAACACGTAATTTAAAAAATAAGATCTTAACTTGGAAAGTATCCAAAAAGTAAAAGCCAAAAAATTTCCTGACCTCTTGTATAAAGTTTATCTTGTGATACAATCACTGTGGAATGTCAAATAACAATGTAGGTGTTAAAAAATCATCTTAAAGGTTTTTCTCAGCAAAATATTTATTTTTTTTAGTTTGGCTTAAGTGGGAGAAAATTTGTGATGGTATGGATTATTTTAAAATATATATTTAACCAATTAAATTAATAATTAAGTTAGAGAAGAACTAAAATTGTTCTTCTAAGATGTTGGCCACATGCTTTTGCAATTGAAACGAATGTTCAACTAAATATTATTTAATGATACTTAGTTTTTATTATAAATATAATTGACATTATCACTCACGTATGAAAAGTAACATGAACATATTTATTATAACACTGCATAAAAGAAATATGACTAGAAGAATGGGAAAAAGTAATTTTTGTCTAATTAGCGAAAATACTACTATGGGAGAGGACAGTCCTTTCAATAAATAGTGCTGAGCAAAGAGGATATTCAAACGCAGAAGAATAAAACTATGGCTCTTATCTCTCACCATTTAATCTATTTTGATTTGATTTTAAGATTTATCTGCATTCCTATGTTTATTGCAGCACTGTTTACAATAGCTAAGATTTGAAAGCAGCCTTAGTGTTCATCAATAGATGAATGAGTAAAGACACTACGATACATGTACACACACTATTCAGGCATAAAAAGAATGAGGTTCTGTCCTTTGAAGCAACATGGATCAATCTGGAGGACATTATGGTAAATGAAATAAGCCAGGCACAGAGAGATGAATTTCACATATTCTCACTCATTTGTGGAAGCTATAAAATTTAAAACAATTGAGCTAATGGAGATAGCAACTAGACTGATGGTTAGAAAGGGCTGGGAAGTGTACTGAGGGAGATAGTTAATGGGTACAATAATATACTTAGAATAATTAAGATCTAGTATTTGATAGCACAACAGGGTAAGTAAAGTCAGCTGTGATTTTTTCTACATTCTAGAATGACTGAGAAAGTACAATCGGAATCTTCTTAGCACAAAGAAATAATGAATGCTTGAGGTGATGGATCCCCCATTTACCATGATGTGATTACACATCATATGCCTGTATCAAAATATCTTATGTATCTCATCAATATATATGTCTAATGTGTATCTATAAAAGTCAAAATTAAAAAAATGAGAAAGTCACTGGGCATGTGGAAAATACTCAGGCAGTGTGTTTTATTTCACCTATCTGTGAAAATGCAAACAAGAATATAATTAAGTGTATGTTGTAAAGGAATATTTAACATATAACTTCTAGTTTAAGTGATATTTGTTATTAATTACTAAGAAATATCAGTCAGCATAATTTATTTTATACACTGCTATTTTTAATACAAAAGTTAACATATATAACTCTACACATTTTTAAGTGTTTTTTGTACGATGCATGCATGACACATTTTCATATGAGTTTGCTATTGCAATTAATCTACATATTTTCTTTGGTGAGAAAATAAAAAAGGCATGTTTTATTTTGTGTGTTATGAGAGGCTAAAATATCCAGATTTAACAATTAGCACAGACCACACTGCTGTATTTTCTATTTCTTCAATTTTGAAAAATGGTCTCTGTCTCCCTGCCTCTCTTTCATGTATCAAATTCCGTGTTATATTACACCTTACCTTTGATGATTATGACAGAACTTTAGGTCACAGGTCTTTTATTTACCATTATGTTCTGGAATTCTCCTGTTTAGATTTTCTTTAGTTTCAGATTTGGTTTACTATGTAAAAACACATGACATAAACTAAAAATGTAACAGCAATTCCCAAAGTGCTTTGTAGTTTACATAAATCCACTATACTGAGTTTAAAAAATAACATAGATTGCTCATTCAGCATTAATAATGGCACAATAGCAAGTAAATTAGCTAAATAATGTGGTAGATTATAAACTAAAAGATCTCAAATTCCATGCTCTATCAAGAGTTTACTTGCTATTTTCAAATGTGTGAATGAGTTGACCATTTCTTCTCCAAAAACCCTTTCTCTGTCAAAAGGTAACATTTGAGATTACTAAGCACGGTCAGAAAATGGGGTTCAGGGACAAAAAGTAGCAACTAAATTAGGTAATGGTAATATTGTTGAAACAGGTACATAAGCCTCATAATTTTTGGCACTATTTTTAAATTTTTATACATTCAGGGATTACATATGCAGGTTTGCTATGTAGATACATAATGGTGAAATTGGGCTTCTAATGTACCCATCATCCATACAGGGAACACTTTACCCAACAGGTAATTTTTCTCTTTTTTTTTTTTTTTGAGATGGAGTTTCGCTCTTGTTACCCAGGCTGGAGTGCAATGGCGCGATCTCGGCTCACCGCAACTTCGCCTCCCGGGTTCAGGCAATTCTCCTGCCTCAGCCTCCTGAGTCGGGGGGATTACAGGCATGCGCCACCGTGCCCAGCTAATTTTTTGTATTTTTTAGTAGAGACGGGGTTTCACCATGTTGACCAGGATGGTCTCGATCTCTTGACCTCGTGATCCACCCGCCTCGGCCTCCCAAAGTGCTGGGATTACAGGCTTGAGCCACCGTGCCCGGCCAACAGGTAATTTTTCAATCCTAATCTTTCTCCCAACCTTACTTCTATTGGAGACCCCAGCGTCTATGACTTCCCCCTGTATGTCCTTATATATATGTATTGTTTAGCTCCCATTTCTAAGTGAGAATATGTGCCACTTGATTTTCTATTTCTGAGTTAACACACTTAGGATAATGGCCTCAAGCTCAATCCATGTTGCTGCAAAATACATGATTTTATTTTTTATTATGGCTGCATAGTATTGCATGGTGTCTATATAACACATTTTCTTTGTCTAATCATCTCTTGATGGACACTTAGGTTGATTTCATGACTTTGCTATTATGAATAGTGTTGCAATAAGTATGAGTGTAGGTGTCTTTCTTATTTTTTATGCAATTTATTTTCCTTTCAATAGATACTCACTAATGAGATTTCTGGGTCAAATGGTAGTTCTATTTTTAGTTCTTTGAGAAACTGCTACATGGTTTTTCACAGAAGTTGTATTAATTTACATTCCCACCAACAATGTACAAGTATTTTCTTTCTTCTGCATCCTCACCA
The DNA here is from genome assembly GCF_001604975.1 of Cebus imitator. NCBI lineage: Eukaryota > Metazoa > Chordata > Mammalia > Primates > Cebidae > Cebus > Cebus imitator. The sequence goes on along the minus strand of NW_016107652.1, from coordinate 1,644,513 downwards.
ACATCTGTGTTGTTTTTGACTTTTTAGTAACAGCCATTCTGACTGGTTTGAGATGTTATCTTATTGTTGTTTTAATTTGTATTGCTCTGATGATTAGTTATATTGAGAATTTTTTTCATATTTGTTGATCACTTTTATGCCTTTTTATGTGAAATGTCTGTTTATATTCTTTACCAATTTTTAAATGAGGTTATTTGGTTTTTTTCTTCTTGAGTTGTTTTAGTTTCTTGTACCATTCTTTGTCAGATGCATAGTTTATAAATATTTTCTCCAATTCTATTGGTTGTCTGTTTAGTCTGCTGATTATTTATTGTGTTCTGCACAAGCTCTTTAATTAGTGTCACTCATCTAAATTTGTTTTTGCTACATTTGCTTTTGAGGTCTTAGTCATAAATCCTAGGCCAATTTCCAGAAGAGTTTTTCTTAGGTTATTTTATAGAATTTTTATGCTTCCAAGTCTTACATTTAAATATTTAATCCATCTTGAGTTGATTTTTGTATACAGTGAGAGCTAGGGATCCAATTCTCTCTCTCTTTTTTTTAATTTTTTTTGGCATATGAGTGTCGCATTTTCCAAGTCCCATTTGTTGAACAGCCTGTCATTTCCCATTGTATATTTCTGTCTTTGTCAAAAAATAGTTGGTTATAGGTATTTTTAAAAGCTAGGAAATCAGTAGAGCTGTAGCTTATTCTAAGTTCACATAAATACAAATGTCTTTTCAATATGGATAACTCAGAAAAGCACACAACTAAGGTAGTAAACTGCATAAGTTCAGAGAATGAATGTCAGAAATCAATGGGTTTACAATGTGTAAAAATATAAAAGAATATTTTATATTTATAACAAATGTTTATCTTGGTAAATCTGAAATTTTCAAATATAAATGATATAGAATAATTTACATATACATTAGGATTCAAATGCAATATTTTAAATTAATTCCAGTATTTTGAGTTATGGTAATCATATGTAGAAATTACGTAAATTTTCTATGTAGGTTCTAGCTGTTTATAACAAAAACAAGCTCATACTATACAATCACAATGCAATATATTTTTAAAAATACTACATGATTTATAACAGAAAATTCAAGTTTATATATGTATATGTATATATATTTAATATATAATTTCTATAATATATATATTATATATAAATTACATTTATATGATTTACATATTTATAGCATGCATTGTCTTAGTGGTTTAAATGAACTCATGTTTTATTAATATATATTTTATATTAGAATGTGAACTTCACAGATTTAATTTTGTACATTTTATATTTAGCACTACTACTAAAAATATTAAAAATATGTGTCTAGCCTGCAATTACTAGAAAACTCTGTTTTAAATGCAAGCAGAAATAAAACAACAGGCTTCTGGAGGAATTTCTTATTAATGCTGCATGCTTCTAATATATATTAAACCCAGGAAAAGTATCATGTTCTCTTTAAATATTGTAAAAAATGAAAAACTTTCCAATCTTTAAATCTACACATGGCTCTCAAAATCCCAAACAAATTCTTTATTATGAAGCATTAAATGCAGATACAAGCATATTCTTAGGGATTCTTGGGAGTAAGGTTTTTTTTTTTTTTTCATAATTGAAAATTATCAAGTGTTTTCAACTTACTTTGCCATCTGTCCTTCTGTTTTTGACCTACTCTGTTGGTCATTTGGGCTCTGTTGAGAATCTTCCAGAAGGCATCATCATCCTACCAGATGGGGGTCAGCTTGAAAATCCCAATTGCAGCTGTGTTGAAACAGACCATGGCAGACACTGTTGACAAGTTCCCTCTTTTACAAATTTCATGGCAGTCTGATGACTCTGACTGCAGCTGCTCTTTGGCTTATACTTTCAAGAAAGATATGTCTCATATCTTTATAACAAAACTATTCTTCTAGTCTTCTAAATATTAAAAAACATGGATTTTAATTTCTATACTGAGGGCTTTCAAAGTTTTTCTTTTCTAAATATGTGCATCTTATTTATTTCATAACATTTTATAGTTGTAATTTAATAAAACATATCAATGAAAATTATGTTTTCTTTTCTATGTTTAACTCAAAGCTGAGAGTATGGATCTCAGTTAAAAATTCTCATTTGGTTACATATATTTATTTAACTTTTAAAGTTGACATTTCTCTGTTATGAAAAATTGATACCAAAACTGAAGTGTTCAATTTCATAATCACATAATTGTGATAATCAACACATTTTAACTGAATGTTTTATAGTTATCTAGAACAGTGTTAAGCATACAGTTAGGTTATAGTTGTCACTTTATTTCTTAGTTACAAAAAGAAAATAACAACAATGAAACAAAGGAAAATAACATTAAAAGGCATATGCTATGTCATAAATTATGTGATATAATGAGTGAAGTAACAATGCTGAGAAAGTATGATTACATAAATTCTAAAAAAATATTCCACATATGTATTTTATTGAATCCCTGATATCTGCTCCATTATATTATTTGGGATTTAATTGTTGTCTTTCTTGAAGATTTTTATATTCTTTAGGATGGGACATTTTATTTTATTCATAGTAAATGCTGCAAATGATCTGGTAAGAACTGAATGACAATCCTGCCTTTAACTGTTTCCATTACAGTGCAGAAGACAATGGCTGAAGTAGCAGTGGAAATCAGTATCAAAGACAACAAGAGGCATAGGAGTAAGGAGAAAGCCCCAAATCTTAAAACATAAAGCAAGCATAGATTGATTTAAAGTATGAAAACAGGGATTAGACACAAATATAGATAGGGGAGTTACATTCGCAAAAATTGTAATCTATCCAAGGTAGAGTAAGAATTAGAATACTTAAAAAATGACCAAATATTATATATGCAACACAGAAGGATGACTGTGGGATGAACCTGTATCATACCTTACCCCTGCACTACTTCTTACCAGCACTTAGAAACAATCACCTTCCTGAATACCTGCTTGCCTATCTCCAAATGAAATTATAATATTTTAAAATAGGTTTTGTTGTGAAAATTACAAATGATAGTTAATGTAATCAGCAAGAAATAAAAACTAAATATATGGAATCTCTACAATGCATATTAGCTAAAATATTTTAAGTATATTGGAGATTTCAGTAGGATGAACGACTCCTCTATGAAAATAATCGAATTCAATGAAGGAAAATAAAAAGTCATTTTTATCATTAGATCCATGAAGAATGTACTGAATAAGCCAGTGCATGGCCCATGATAGTAACTTAATGTTTGTTCAATAATAGTTGAACAAATGAATAGTAGGGCCCAATTAAGTCTTTGTAAAAATAGCGCATTATCCTGCTTCAGATCCCTCCAGGCTATTTGGAAATATTGAGGATATTGTGGAAGTATGTGTTGTTTTAGATTATTAAGATATATAGATATACCTTGCATTATTGAACGAAAGGCAGAGTAACCCAAAATCTTCTGCACCGTAAGCCATCTCATTGAACTGTTTATGAGTCCGCATGTCATGAGTGGGTTCCCACTTCTTTATAACAAATTATTTTGGATTTCTCCTTAAATTTTCAGAGTTGAATGAGAGATGCTATGTAAAATGTGATATCTACTTATGTTGGTCCATTTTAGCCATTTAATTCCAAAAACAAAAGAGTGTGAATGTTTCATTGTATCTTATGGACAAAAGTTAATTATTTCTAAGACTTGGAATGGCCATAGCAAGTAGCATTCCCATTTCCATCTTGGTAGAAGGTGTAGATTTTTAAAGTAGAGAGAGAGATGGACATAGATCTTAATTGGAGAATCTCTATAGGATCTACACACTATCAATGTATTTTGAAAATATTCTGTGTATTTTCATATCAGGTATTTCATTGAAGTACTCTAAATTGCAAATGTTCAAATGAAATGCTCTCTATGTCCCATATGATGCTTCTGTCATTTCCTTTTTTAAACATCCAATGTGAGAACTAAAATAAACTTGTTATTTCTTTCTACTTTTCCTATAGACCACATTTGTGTCCCTCACATACTGATTCTGAGATTAATTCTTCCATTTGCTGCCTCTTGCTGGAAGACAGCTCTTTTGGGTGGGGCCTTTTCAATAAATCACCAACTTGAGTACTTTACAGAGGACTCCAATAACACACAGGAAACCAGAGTCTTGCTCCATGTTGGTTATCCCACATTAATTCTCCCACCTCTGTTTTTACAGGGAGCTGAAGCTCTTCTAATGCCTTTATTTAAAATATACTGGTCACCTAATGTTCTCTATTTAATCCACCTCTTAAATAATCCACAAATCTATAAATGTCTCTCCCCTAGATGCGACGAATTGAATCCTGCCTTTCCTGAAAGATTTGTTGACATCTTAATGCCCTGTACCTGTAAATGTGATGTTATTTGAAAATACAGTATTTGCAGATATAATGAAGTTAAGCTGAGGTCGTTAGGGTGAGCCCTAATCCAATATCACTGGTATTCGAATAAGAAGACAAGAGACCCAGGCTCATTTGGGCCTGGGACAAATTCTGCCCTAGAGCCTTCAGAAGCAGCATGACTGTCAACACCTTGATCTCAGACTTCTTCCCTCCATAACTGGGAAAGATTAATTTCTGTTGTTTTAACCAATCTACTTTGTGGTACTTTATTACAGTTTTTCTAGTAAACTAATACATGGACCAAGTTCTTATTGTTTCTTTCTGGAACAACAGTTCCCTTGAAGATAGTTCATTGTATCTATTCTGGCTCCCATATTAGTCACACTCCATTCTCTAGACCAGCACTATTCAGTAGAACCTTCTGCAATGAGGGAAACGCTTTAAATCGATGTTCTCTAATATGGTAGCTAATGTCCACATATGGCTCTTAGCCACTAGAAAATACACCAGTACAACTTTATTGGCCAACACAGTGGCTACAGTATTAGAAAGCACAGTTCTAGACACTGTAACAATTTCAACCAAATCTGATCATCTCTGCTTATGCTATGCATAGATATCTGCTTATGCTATGCATAAGATAAAAGACAAACGATATACTAAAGATAATGAGACCCTCCAAGCATTTCTAACAAATGTCCCTCTTTGCCAAGTGTTAATCCACCTCTCTGTTCTTCTACCAGATTTTAAGTACACAATGCTCCATTCCATCTTCAGCTCTTTACCATCCATACTTACATTGACTATCTCTCTTGCCTACATTATTTTGCCCCCTTTATTTTTTAGATATCAGTTTACTGTCACTACCCTGATATCTCAAACTAAACCATTCATAATATGCTGTCATCCACTACCCTCTTTTACTGTACTTATCAAAGCTAGATTTATCTGTTGTGTAACTGCATTTTTAATGCTTCCCTCAATTGATATAAAGCACCATTATGCAAAAAAAAAAATATGTTCTTGATCTACCATAAAAACAAAACATGCCTGTCGTATGGTAGGCATTTAAATTATTGGTTGGGAAAATTAATGAAGTCATCTTGACTGCCATTTATTTTTAATAATAATTTATACTATTACATTGAATAAGTAATTATCCAACTTTTAAAATCGAGGAAGACATTGTGCTCAGATTTAAAATGGAATCTAGCTAATTCATTCATTACTGATTGTCAGTACAAAAATCTATGCAAATACAGAGAAAGGCACACATTTCAATAGCATTGGAAGCTAAAACTCATAAGCAATTAATACCAAAATCTGGGAGGAATTGCCACTAATTAAAAAGCAGATGGAATGGGATTGAAATAAAACCAACCTAGGCATTTGATTTTGGCATACCCTGGCTTTACTTTATAAAAGAGAGACCATTTTAAATAGGTATGAAGGTACTTCATGCCTCTTCAACCATCTGTCCACTGACTCTAATATCTAGTCTATTTCTATGTAGCAAACCTGACTTATTTCATTATTCTATGATGGAGATAACTGCTTTCTTCTACACTTCAAGTGTTATATCTGGTATTTGATCATCAAAATGTTGCTTTAAATAAAAGAAAATAACTTCATTTAATCAGTTAATGAAAAACTGATAGTATTTTGTATTATGGAAATTTGTAGTTATAAACAGTAATTTGGGGGGTGGTGTATGGAAATATTTTGAGAGAACAGCACCATACAGGCCTATGATGTAGGGATTATAGAGGAAGAGAATTGGGAGCAGTAGTCAAAGTTATGGGTCAATATTTTCTGTATGTTTTGCCTATGAAGAGTAAAAAAAGACTCATGAAGTGAGGATAGAAACAAGGCACATGTGAACAGAATGGTAGGTGAAAACTGCTATAAAATAGACATTAGACCAGGAACTACTTACATTTACTGTCAAGATGAAAATATGATTTAAATAATATAGCAGGCATTGAGCTTCTTCTGCATTGACTTAAGTGCCCAGGTAACACACAAAGAGCTTATTATACATTTTATTTTCCCCATGAACATTTTATCTTGAACATATTCATCAATTTTGGCAATCCTGGCCTCATATAATTGTCTTATGTTACATGCTCTATTATTCAAAATAAACTGATACATAGTAAGTACTTGGACATACGTTATGAATTCACAAAATTGACAGTAATGTTAGAAGAAAGCTGATTAGAAAACACAAGTAACACATAAAAAGGAAGAGTAAATGAGCCTGAAAGAATCAGAAGCAGCAGATACTTCCAAAAGTCATTGGACGCCAGAGACTGTCATAGTCACAATAGTATAGAAGTATTTTGTCTCTGTAAAAATGCAATATGCTGAGAGAGATGACTGAAAGGAAGAAAGCTTGTGCGTGATCTGAGACACAGCAGAAGCTGGTAGAAACAGTAGAACTGAGAAAACGAGTCTTTAGATGGAGAAGAACTGATTTCTGTGGAAAAAAAATCAAGTGAATGATATGGAAGGCAGACTACAATAGTATTTTTAGAATACAGAGAAATAGTACAAAGGAAAAAATTATGATGAGAAAGAAAATTATAGATAAGGGTGGGAAACAGGAGCCAGTATGTAGAATATTAGTATTCAGATTGGAAAACTCAGGAATAAAAAACAACAACAAATCAAAACATTCACAATATACCTGGTTTGAATCTTTTTCATACGTAACAGAAACATTGCATGCAGATTACTAGGTTGTAATTAGATAACCATAATCCAAGCAACTATAACAAAAGGCAAATAAACTAGGCACACCCTAGAAACATGATTCGGATTATAACCATAAAGTAAAACAAATATACAAATTAAAAATCGTTACATCCAGAGAGAGAAAAAAATTTTCTAATTTGAGATTATACTGCAACACCAAATGCTACTAAAATGGAATTTTGAGGAAGAAGTTTTACAGTTTCAAAGGCTAATTTTGTGTTCCCCAATTCCTTATCTTATTCAGTTATAAGAATATTAAAATATATTTTAATTAAAATATCTTTGGATATAAGACCTCCTGAGTGTATATGTTGTTAACTCCATGGTGTCCATTACAAACATATAACTTGAAAACTAAACGTCTGCTTTTGAAAATATCCTAACTTATTTTAGTTTTATTTTCAAATTTTCTTCCCTGTTTTTTTTCTTTTCTTTGTTGTTATTCCTTTGCTCTCTCTTTTCTGTCTGTTCTTGAAAAGAAAACTAAAATAGGTTAGGTATAAATCTAACCATATTGATAATTACTTTAAAATGACATGGACTTAACATTTCAAAAACAGATTGTCAATGGATAAAATAAACAAAGCCTAATTATATGCTCAGTAAAAGAGAGACTTTAAACTTGATAAAATATAATATAATATAATCTTATTTTGAGCACTTATTGTAAGCTTTCTAAAATTATTTGGTGAGTTTTCCATTTATACTGTGCTCTAATTCAGTCTAAATTCCAATAAATGATCCTAAAATTTGGCAAAACTACAACCTGTCCTTATAATCATTACATGTAATACACAAACTTATATGATAATGTTAACAAGGAAGTGTCATAATTTAAGTTTCAGTAAATCATGTTTTAAAAAAGAATAAGAAGAAAGAGTCTAAAAGAAACAAAATTTTGTATATACTCAGATACTTACCATTTCTGATGCTTGCTTTTCTTTTCTGGTATCACAGTTTCTTGGCAACAGGTTCCCGTGGTTTTATTTCTATTAAAAAGTTCTTTATTTTGCCTTAAGTCATGAATGCTATTACCACTAACAGAAGTCTGGGTTGACCGTTTTGTTTTGTGGGATTTTTTTCCCTTTTTTTCTTTGAGCCATTTAAGGATGTCCAATCCTCTTTCATACTCTTATTTCAGTTGTTAATTGCATTGATGTTTCATTGTATGTTACAGGTCATCTGTCTTTTGCTGCTATCAAAATTCGCTCTGTATATCTAACTTTTAATGGCTTGACTATGGTGTTCCTGGGTGTGGCTGATTCTTGAGGTTTATTTTCATGGTCTTTAAAAATAATCTATGTAACAGTTACGAATTTTACAAGCATGGGTAATTTTCAGCCATAACATCTTCAAGACTTCTAGGTTTTTTCTTCTGTCCTATTCTCACAGTCATTTCTGTTCATGTACTTTGATCATATGATACCATCTAACGTCACCTTGATACTCATTATGATGATTATTTGTAATATTGTTTCTATTCTTCATTTTGAATAACTTATATTGTGCTACCATCAAGTTTGTTTATTTTTCTGAAATATTCATACAGCTATTGAGTCAATAAATATTTAATTTCACAAGTGTATTTCTCACTTCTAGGCTCTCTATTTGATTTTTATTTTAATTTATATTTGAGAGAAAATATAAAGTACTTGTTTTGAAAAAATGAAAATCTAAGTTTTTTCTGTTTTTCTTTAAAAAAATTGAAATAATTAAAAAAACATATTCATATAGGATCTTCAGAAGAAGTTATGAGTTGTTGCTTTTTATGCATTGATGTTTTTATGTTAGTAAATTAGAAAAGTCTTCAGCTACATAATCTAAACTATAGACAACTTATTCTAGTAAAATCAACTAGATTCAAAAATGAATATATAAATTCATTATATACTCTTATATCATGGATCCGGTTATGATGGTCTTCTTGAACTCCCACCAGATATGAGATTGGAAAGTATCTAACATTTAATAAATCATAATCTAAGGCAATTTCATATAATAATTCAATGGCTTGTGGAAATTGTGTACGTACTTAGAGGAGAAAGCTATTACATCACAATTTGAAGCAACATTTTGTTAAGACTGCCACAAACACACACATGCAATTTCTGTGGGTTGGGGGGATAGAGGGATAGCAGGGATAGGGGTTAGGGGAGAGGTAGCAGTAGGAGAAATACCTAATGTAGACGATGGGGTGATGGATGCAGCAAACCACTATGGTACATGTATGCCTATGTAACAAACCTGCGCACTCTGCACATGTACCCCAGAACTTAAAGTATAATAATAATAAGAAGAAGAAGAAGAAGAAGAAGTTGGCATGACTTGAGCTCACACTGATCTTCAGCGTGGTACCCCTGTGCTCCAACATATTTTCAAGAGTCATCTGGGTATTCAGCTGCCAGACCACCAACATGGATGTCTAATCGAAAAAAAAAAAAAAAAAAAAAAAAAAAAAAAAAAAAAAAAAAAGACTGTCACACACACACATATGCAATTTCTGTGCATTGAAACATTAAAAAGTTATTTATAGCAGGATTCAGGGCTACCAAGAGTTATGAATAAGTGAATATGAATTATATTTTTCAAGCTTCATTTATCAAGTAAGTATTTCTCCAAGAGCATTTAATGATGGGCCTAGTATAAACACAGCTTTTATTTGGTGAAAACTAGTTAGCAATCATTGCTCCTCTTACAAATACTAAAAATGAAAGAGAAAACACTTGAATCACTTTCTGAAAACAACCAATGACTTAAAAACAAAAATTTCCATAATAATAGATATTTTGGTATCTTTTTTCTGGATATGGATCGTTCAGCTATTTGAAACTTGTGAATACTTAGCTTTATAGTCTGAAGACAAAACACCTTACATTTAATAGCTTAAAGAGTCTAAGATAAGAAAACCTTCCAATAATATTGAATGCATAATACTGACATGTATAAAAGAGCATTTAAAAATACCGTCTTTCAACTTGTTGGTATTGCATTGTGAGAGTATGATGCCTGGCACTGTTGCCACCATATTTTGATAACGAGAGTAGTAAGAAGAAACACAGTAGAAGGAATGAGCTGAAAGCTACAAAATCCCTTGTTTTTTTTTTTTTAAGTCATAATTAAGTCATTGATGTGGTTGAACATTAAGATATATTACTTTAGGGCTTTAGAGTTTTAATTTTTTAGACCATTTTAAATCACGGTTTCTCTTTCTAAAGTCAAAGCAATCAGATAAATTTGACTTTTTAAAAATATTTGGCCAAATAACACAGGCCAGCAGAATAAGGTAAGGAAAATAATAGGAAAAGGTAGGAGGTTGTGCAAAATAGATAGAGCTAACAGAGAAAGCTGTGTGGGTTTGTGCATATGTGTGCGTATCAAAAAAAAATAAAGAAAAGAAAAATGTAAAACAGTTTAAGCCACTTTCTTTTCTCATTCATTAGTATGATTGAACAAGCCTGTTTATGACTAGAGTCTTGCTCAGGGCTGCAGCAAATGCATGACAGCCTTGAGATAGGACTCTTAGGTGTGTTATTATTCGTTTAAAGCTATATCACTTTTTTGTGCTGTTGGCAGTGATGTCTAAAGATTACCCCTGTATTCATCACCAAAAATTGGATTCCAAAACCATACTTATCTTTGCTCATATTATGGAAGTTAAACAAAGGATTGCATGTTGCTTACACTAGTAAATGTTCACTGGACTTAAGTTCTCTATACTCAGTAATGCCATTCAATTATTTCTTTTTGTCCTCTTTCTCTTTAACCAGGTAAATCCTTTCTTATATACAAGTAATATTATCAGTATTCATTTATTCACTTAGTGAATGATTTTGTGTGTGTGTGTGTATAACTGCAATTTGATTTACCTATGTGGAAGAACAGTTTGGCTTCTTCTAGAAGAAAACAAGTAACCATGAACTCTGAGCTGAAACTCATTATGTACTTTGGTTTTTGGTTATATGACAAATGTATACAGTAACTATAATGAAATTGGGTAAACCAGCCACTTTTGCTGATAGTATCAAGTAATATTAAACAAGTGATAATTTTCTTCAGATTATATATATATATATATATGTGTATGTATAGATAGATACAAAAAATAAATGTATTCGAAAGATATGAATGATATGTGTATATATATGTATATCTTTTTTTTTTTTTTGGGACGGAGTTTCGCTCTTGTTACCCAGGCTGGAGTGCAATGGGGCGGTCTCGGCTCACCGCAATCTCTGCCTCCTGGGTTCAGGCAATTCTCCTGCCTCAGCCTCCTGAGTAGCTGGGATTACAGGCACACACTACCATGCCCAGCTAATTTTTTGTATTTTTATTTTAGTAGAGACAGGGTTTCACCATGTTGACCAGGATGGTCTTGATCTCTTGACCTCGTGATCCACCCACCTTGGCCTCCCAAAGTGCTGGGATTACAGGCATGAGCCACAGCGCCCAGCCCTGTATATCTTTAAATGTACAATTAAAGAATGTTGTACGTGACTTTTAGGTTTTACAGTCTTAGACTTAGGACTTTTTATTACATCAGTGTAAAACTAATACCTCATACCCTTAACCTTATTAAAATTGATAAACAGGTTTTTTTCTTCATGGCTTTCTAAAACTTTTACTTAAATTTCCATACAATGTGTTGACAAAAAAAGGCACAATGATTACATTGTCATATTCATTCACACAATCTTCATTCTTAGAATGCACCAGCACAACATGATATCCTGCAGAATTTGACATCTCAGGGAAGCAAAGGGCTGCATTCATCAGTGGGATATAGAAAATAAAAATTTTAATCAGTAAATTACATTTTTCTCCAGTCACCCACTTTGTCATTTTTAGAGGGTTTGGCTGCTAATTTGCAGGTTGGTATATATAGTATTATGATAAAGCAGCAGAAAATGACACTAATTGTTATGTATGTAAGGCAGAAGGAATTTACCATTTGCACTGGGAACAAAAATCAAAATACATAATCAGTTTCGGCTCAGAGTTCACAGTTACTTCTTTTCTTCTAGAAGAAGCCAAACTGTTCTTCCACATAGGTAAATCAAATTGCAGCTGTTTTTATTTTCATGTAATTAAAATGTTAAAATAAACATATTTGAAATGGTAAACCTGAAAAACTACCAAAGCACAGTGAGAATTGTATCTGTTTATTACAGACTTTGCTTTGGCATCCTGTCTGCATAAATTAACTAACCTGCTTTCAGGAAAATTACAAAAGGGTTAGATTACATTACATGCATGACTCATACAAATGTATACAGTAACTATAATGAAATTGGGGAAACCAGCCCCTTTTGCTGATAGTATCAAGTAATATTAAACAAGTGATAATTTTCATAAGATTAAATTTGTATCTGACAATTTAAAATTTTCACCATATTATTTTAATATTTGGAATAAGAAACTGGGATGATAAACTTTTTTTCTTGATTTCAAGTATAAAGTTTAATGCTGTGTAGACTTTTTCTAAAAAAGGCAAAAATAAAGCAATGATGTCTAAAATATTTTGTCTGCAAACAGATTTAACATTGTGTTCAATACTTTGAAGGACAAAGTGAAAATCTTGCTCAAAATGAGAGATAAATACAAGGTTTCCCTTAAACAGATATTTTGATGGTTCCAGTTATACATTTGTTTATGTGGTATTTGGGGTTAGATTATGTCACCGCAAAATTCTTACATTGAAATCCAAACCCCAAGTACCACACAATGTGACTTTATTTGGAAATAGAGTCTTTACAAAGACAATTAAGATATGGTCATTACAATGGGACTTAATTCCATTTGACTGACATCCTTATTTATAAGAAGGGAAAATTTAAACATAGACACATACATAGGCAAGGCAATGTGAAGACATAAGAGAAAGAAGAGCATCTTAAAAGTCAACAAGAGAGTCCTTAAGCAGACCCTCTCACACTCCCAGAAGACAGCCACCCTGCCAACATTTCGCTCTCTGACTTCCAGCCTCCAGAAGTGTGAGACATAATTTTCTGTTTAAGGCACCTGATCAATAAGAATTTGTTGCAGCAGCCATGACAAACTGAAACGTTTGGGTTTCTAAAAGATGGATGCTGTGAGGAGGGAAAGGAGAAAAGAGAAAAATTTGTGGAGTAGGTGCTCATCACCTTCTCAAGGATATTTATGAATATAATCACATTTAATCCATATAGGATCCTCATAAAAGTGACTTAACTTCCTGATAGAGCAGGAGTACCCTCATCTCAAACAAGCATCATCACTTTAAGTTCCAGTTGCTTTCTGGCCTCATGCATTTCAAGGAAATCACTTCTCTCCTAACTACAAGCAGCCACAAAAGAGCAGACAATAAAACTCAGATAAGACAGCTCAGGCACAGAGGAAGGCAGGGAGGAAGTCTCTTGGGTAACTGCTGAACTTCACTCTCATACAATGGGGCCCCAGCAAAACAGTGGGCCTTAATAAGTACATTCCTTCCCTTCTAAGGTAGGAAAGCTACAATAGGGAAGGTAAAGGCAGGCTCAGGGAATACGCCTGCAACTGCAGAATGATATATGGGAACAGATACACAAGTCTCTCTCTCAGATAAGCACAACAAAGAGACACAAAAGCAGCCCAAGCCTCTGATAACTCTCCCACTCTGAATCCTCAAAAACTCAGTCTATAAGAAAGTGTGGCTTCTGACCTAACTCAGTCAGAGTTCTCTCACAGGTTTGAAATAAACCTGTTGACTGTTGAGCCACCCTTCATGTTTCTCTCCTCTTTCTTTAATTCTTACACTTCCACTTTTAAATAGGAGGAAATTGAAGTACACAGAAAGTGAAAAGAATTAAGGTTCAAGCCCAGAAATGACTAATACCCATGCCTGTGTTCTTCTTACTTCCATTCTGCATCTGCACTCTATCTTAACACAAATACTGCAATTCCCTTTTTTTTCCTCAACAAAAAAGTATAACTGTTAAGGAGAAATCATTAACTATGAGGACAATTTTTAGGCACATGGAAAGTTTTAGAAACACTAAATTACCGTATATATTTGTGACAGTTATTTGCTACTATAAATCCATTCTTCCCTAAGTGCTAAGTAAAATTGATCATTTTATTAATAAGAACTTTCCTGTTTATCAGGTTATTCTGATGAAAAAAAGATGGTATACACAGTAAAAGAAAGCTACTATCTTTAAGACACTTTTAATGAGTTAATGTTGTAGACTGAATTTGTCCATCTAATATTGATATGTTGAACCCTTACACCCCCAGGGTGATTTATTTTGAATTAAGGTCTTTAGGGAAGTAGAGTAGAAGAAGTCATAAGGCTAGGACCCTCATCTGAAATGTCTATTGTCCCTTTAAAAGAGGAAAAGACCCCAGACAGCTCTCTCTGAACACAAACACAGAGGGCAGGCTACACGAGGACACAGTGAAAAGGTAAGTGGTTGTTAAAATCCAGGAAAAGAAATGGTCTTATCAGAAACCAATCTTGGTGGCACCTTGATCTTGAACTTCCAGCTGCCAGAACAGTGTGAAAGTAAATTTCTGTTGTTTATAACAATCAGTCTGTAGTGACTTGTTACAGTGACCCTAGAAGACAAATGCAGTTAGCTTTTATTAACCTGTCATATTTAGAATCATTTACAGGATAGCTGTGTATATCTGTATTTGTAGCTCAGTCTCTCTTTGCCTTTATCATGGGCTCTATCGCTGGCTTTATCTCTGTTCCTTTCTTTCTCTTTGTCAGCCTCTTTTGTCCATCATGAACTGGTTGCTTCAAAGAGGGAATAAAACATAAAAATAGGCTATTTTCAGATTTTTAGGGTAAAACTATACAGTCATTCCTCTGTATCCAGGGGGAATTAGCTATGGAAACCCCTGTGGATACCAACCTCCACAGATGCTCAAGTCTGTGATATAAAGTGGTGTAGTATTTGCAGATAATCTATGCACATCCTTCGATATAGTCTTAAATCATCTTTTGATTATTTATACTTAATACAGTGTAATGCCATGTAAAGAGTTTTTATCCTATATGGCTTATGAAATAATGGCAAGGAAAAAAACAATCTGTAAATGTTCAGTACCAACACAACTATCCATTTGTTTTTAATAATTTTCATCTGTGATTAGTTGAATCCATGGATGCATAACCCATAGATAAAGGGAGCTGGCTATATAGGCTACAAGTGATTGGGAACTTTTTTGGTTCAGGGACCACATTTGGGAATCCCAGTAACAGAAATCCCTAAACCTTTACATGGAATAGCCTATGTGGCAGATGACACTTTTTTTATCCATTGTAGTTTAGAACTCATAGAAGCTGTAAAAACCCATATATAAAGTAAATGTAAGATGAATCTAGGCAGAAGTTTCCAAGACATTCTCAGCAAGCTCTACAAGTTTCAACATGGATTTGGGCACATTACAGTGACTGGTGTGTCACTCAATTGCAGCATGAAATGTTTTCCGACAGCCCCACCAACTTTTCGAAACACCAAAGGCAATTCCGAGAGTAGCATTGTGAGCATGTGCTGAGAGTGACTGAAGTAAGAACATTTGGATTCAAAGACACTGTTAGAAAAAAACAGACAACAATGGCCTGTGAGGCTGTCCCAGCAGATGCCAGCTTGACAAAACAATGGTTTGGAGGAAGATTAGATGCCTACCTTTTCCCTTTCTCTACATATACACACACCTGTTATCAAAAGTGAAACAGTAGACTGAGATTCAGTTTCCAGCATCTGATGAAACAGGAACTACAGATATAGTTAGGTTATAGAGCAATACAGAAAACTACATTCATCGCACAGCTGAGTTTCTTGTTTGAATGTGGTAGGAGAGAAATGGGGAGTTTTTGTGTATTAACACTTTATTTCACAAACTAAGATATTAGTATGTATTCACCTGATATGATTTATTTTCAGATACCTTTTAATGTTTTACGTTTTCAGACCTAAGATCTTGTATTCAGTGTTTTACTTTTCCCATATCATCTCGTACTGCTATATCCTGTCTCCTTCTTAATCCTCTTCACATTTCTTTCATTATTTCTCATTTGAATTTGTCCAGCATGGTCTCTTGTCATTCTTATTTACCTCCAGATTCATCTTGCTAAAATGCACTTCTGAACATCCTTCTAGACAAAAATGTTTAATGTTTAAGTCTTGTGTGTCATCCACACTTAACTCTGCATGGTAGCCACCGTGAAGTGTCCTGTTGATATTCATGCCACAACCAAACTAGACATGTCAGGGGTTCTGAAGAATAGGTTTCTACTTTTACCTTTTTGAGAAAGCTGTTCATACTTATTGAAACCTACCATTTCTTATGTCTATTTTTTTTCTTTTGCCTATTTTAAGACCTAGTTTTAATCATTTGTTCCTTGAAAAACTTTTCTGATTGACTTCTTGTTCAGGATTTCTCTGATGTCACTGTGGTGCCCCTGCTTTCTCTCCTGAACTATCTACCACAAGTTTTGTATTTTTTCATTGTGCTATTCATGTATTTTCTCTCATCAATCAATTCCTTTACTTCTTGCAATTAAATGTGATTTACCTTGTAGATAAATTATCTTGTAGGTTTGGATGACACATTTTATTAGAAATACATGTTTTTAAATTATAGATTAATCCATGAGCAACAATGAAAATATTAACTCTTCTTTAAAATATATATTGTACATCACACAATATACTGTGCTTTTTTTCTCCTAAAGTTTTTTAATTGTATTTTTTAATGTATAAGTATCTAATTATATCAACATCATTCCACCCAGTGGGGAAACAACACCATGTGGTCATTCCACAAAGAACTGTCATTGTATGAAATTATATCATCAATAATAAGAATATATCATATATCTTTGAACGTAATTACTCCTGAGTTTATTTTTCTGCTAAGAAGTTATATTTCACAAAATTTCTGTTTTATTACTTTAATTGGGTAAGAAACTTTATAGTGCTTTATAATGTCAAAAAGAAGCACAAAGCAGTACCTCATTAATGCCTTTAGCTTTGTGAGCAAATATCTACAACTTCCTGAAATTTCCTAGACTTTATCCATAGTTCCTCATTCTACTTTCTACAACTCATTCCCTTTGCTGAATCTCTACTCTCCTTTAACAGGCAATCCTTGTTACTCCTTGAGTCTTTTTGAGGCTGACCAAGCTTGCACAGCTTCTGTAAGCAGGCACATGTTACTGTTAATTGCCTTCGTCTTGAAAGTTGAGTTCAAACTCACCTAGTTCACCACATTTAAATTTAGATCAGCTTTTACTGATATTTGATGTGGTCTCCTGGAAAATTCCAGGTTTTATTCGTTCTACTTAGCATTCGGTATTATTTCTCCAGCTAAGAACCACGTATTTTTCTCTAAATAAATTTTTTAAAACCTTCACTAATTCTAGATTTTGTGACAAGCTATTCTGATCAGGTCTTAAATGTCAGACTAGAAAATATTGGGTCTATGGAAATGAAGAAACTCTTTACCTAGTTGTTTTAATTAGCCAGATCTATGATGCTATGCTTAACTTAAAAATCACAGATTCAGGTTTTCCCAAGTCAAGTTATACATGAAATTAAAGGTTGTATTAAACAAAATCCTTAAAGTATATTCTTTAAAAAATAATCTTTATTTTAGTTATAAAAATAAATTAACATGTATCAACTATCTTTGCACAATTCAGTAAGTTTCCAAAAATATGTATAGTCATGCAAACATAATTACAATTATTCTATACAGCCTTTCCATGAGCTAAAATGTTCTCACTTGTTCCCTTTTAGTCATATCTCTTTTTTCCAATCTGCCTTCCCCTGACATTTTACTCCCGAGAGGTTTGCATTTCTCAGAACATCATAAAAAACGAATTAGAGTAAGCAACTTATTTCTCTTATTCTAATGTTTGTGGTTCATCCATGTTGTTGCGTATATCAGTAGTTGTCTTAGTTAACATTATTACAGCAGCTTTAAACAGCACAAATTTATTCCTCACCATTCTGGAGGCTGGATGGTCTAAGATCTGGGTCTCCCTATGGTCAGGTTCTGTTGAGGGTTTGCTTGCCGATCTGTAGATGGCCATCTTCATGCTGTTTCCGTGCATGGGGGAAAGTAGAGAGAGAGAGAGAGAGAGAGAGAGAAAGAGATTGAAAGAGAGAGAGAAAGGAGTCAAACTGTCTTATGTCTCTTATTATAAGGGTACTAATCTCATCAGAAGGGGTCTACCCTCATGACCAAAAACCTCATAAAGACCAGATCTACAAAGACCACTGCACTGGGGCTTAAGATTCCAACACATGAATTTTTGAGGGATGAACACATGCAGTTTATAATAGTAGTTCTTTTTTTTTTTTTTTTTATAATCTCTAAGCCATCCTCTATTAAATGGGGAAACCACAATCTTTAATCTTTCCACCAGTTGATAGACTTTTGGTTTGTTCTAGATTTCAGACATTACAAATAATATTATATTCAGTGTATGAATAATCTTGAGTAAATGTTTTTATATACATGTTTTGTTTTATTTTAGTTAAACTTTTAAGAGTTGGAATGCTGCTTTTAGGAATAAGTGTATGTTTTAACTTTGTCAGGCAGGATTAAACTATATTCTCAAGGGCCTATATAAGTTTTCTTTTCCAGTGGGAATATATTACAGATTTAGTTGATTCACATTTGCTAAATCTTGATGCTGCCATCCTACTTAATTCAAGCAATTGTAATGTCATCTCATTATAGTTTTAACAACTATTTCCTAGATGATTAATAATGTTGGCAAGTTATAATGCCTTTGTTGTGGATGTCTTCATGCCATTTTTTTTTCTTTTGTCTATTTTCAGTCAGGGTGTTGACATAATACAATTTTGTTGTTAACTGTATTTAAAATTCTATCTTTCTCCTTTTCTCTCTCTTCCCCTCTCTCTCTTGCACGCACATGCACACACACACACAAACTAGTATATTTTTCTGTCAGACTATGGTTAGTCTATTTAGTTTATGCCCAGTAGTCTTTTTAAAAGTTTGTAATATCTACCAAGTCCATATATAATCCTTTTTTCCTCATTTTTGCCTTTTAGTATTCTATTTAAAAAATATTGCCTAATCAAAAGCCATAAAGTTTTTTTTTTTTACTTTGTTGATTTGTGGAAGTTTGTTTTATAATTTTTGCACTAGATTTGCTTAATGAAGCAATCTAAATTAGTTTTTTGTGTAATGTGAGATAAAAGATGAACTACATTTTTTTTTTTTTTTACAGATGGGTATCCAATTATACAAGCATTCTGTTTTTAAAAAGGCTTGTTCTTTCTTGAAGTGTCCTCTCAGAATTATTAAAGAAAATTGAACATTCATATGTGCATATGCTTATGAAATCTGTTCTGATTCTTTTATGTGTATGTCTATATTTAAGGAAATATCCCACTATCTTGATAAATGTAACTTTATAGTTTAAACTGCAACAAGGTAGTTTAAAACTTCTAAGTTTTTGTATCCAATCTTTCTGAAATTCTGTGTGAATTATACATATATATGTGTGTGTGTATGTGTTTATATATATATGTATATATATATACACACACACATATATTTCCCAGTTACATTTATTGATTTTATTTTATACACACGCACGCACACACACACACACACACATACACACACACATATATAATTGCACTTTAGATTCTGGGGTACATGAGCAGAACATGGAGGATTGTTGCATAGGTATCTACATGGCAATGTGGTTTGCTGCCTCCATCCTCCTGTCACCTAGGCATGGCATTTCTCCCCATGTTATCCCTCCCCAACTCCCCCACTCCCTGCTGTCCCTCCCCTATTCTCCCCCAGCAAACCCAGTGTGTGATGCTGTCCTCCCTGTCTTCATGTGTTTTCATTGTTCAACACCTGCCTATGAGTGAGAACATGCAGTTTGATTTTCCGTTCTTGTGTCAGTTTCCTGAGAATGATGGTTTCCAGCTTCATCCATGTGTCTACCAAGGACACAAACTCATCGTTTTTTATGGCTGCATAGTACTCCATGGTGTATATGTGCCACATTTTCCTTGTCCAGTCTATCATCGATGGGCATTTGGGTTGGTTCCATTGGTTCCAGGTCTTTGCTATAGTAAACAGTGCTGCAATGAACATATGTGTGCATGTGTCTTTATAATAGAACAATTTATAATCCTTTGAATATATACCCAGTAATGGGATTGCTATGTCAAATGGAATTTCTAGGTCCTTGAGGAATAAACACACTGTCTTCCATAATGGTTGAACTAATTTACACTCCCACCAACAGTGTAAAAATGTTCCTATTTCTCCACAGCCTTTCCAGCATGTGTTGTCTCCAGATTTTTTAATGATCACCATTCTAACTGGCATAAGATGATATCTCAATGTGGTTTTTATTTGCATTTCTCTAATGACCAGTGATGATGAGCATTTGTTCATGTTTGTTGGGCTCATACATCTCTTCTTTTGAAAAATGATGTT
Organism: Cebus imitator; assembly: GCF_001604975.1. Lineage (NCBI taxonomy): Eukaryota > Metazoa > Chordata > Mammalia > Primates > Cebidae > Cebus > Cebus imitator. The sequence goes on along the minus strand of NW_016107652.1, from coordinate 1,623,935 downwards.
CATGTCCTTCACCCACTTTTGAATGGGATTTTTTTTTTTTTTTTTAATTTTTTTTTATTTTTTTTTTTTTTTTTGTTTTTTTCCCTTTGTCAGATGGATAAACTGCCAAAATTTTTTCCCATTCTGTTGGTTGCTGTTTCACTCTAATGATAGTTTCTTTTGCTGTACAGAAGCCCTGGAGTTTAATTAGATCCCATTTGTCTATTTTGGCTTTGGTTGCCAATCCTTTTGGTGTTTTAGTCATGAAGTCCTTGCCTATGCCTATGTCCTGAATGCTTTTGTCTAGGTTTTCTTCTAGGGTTTTTATGGTATTAGGTATTATGTTTAACTCTTTAATCCATCTGTAGTTAATTTTACTGCTAGGTGTCAGGAAGGGGCCCAGTTTCTGCTTTCTGCACACTGCTAGCCAGTTTTCCCCTACACTTATTAAACAGTGAATCCTTTCCCCATTGCTTGTTTTTGTCAGGTTTGTCAAAGATCAGATGGTTGTAGATGTGTGGCATTGCCTCTGAGGACTCTGTTCTGTTTTCCACTGGTCTATATCTCTTTTGGTAACAGTACCATGCTGTTTTGATGACTGTAGCCTTGCAGTATAGTTTGAAGTTAGGTAGCGTGATGCCTCCAGCTTTGTTCTTTTTCCTTAGAGTTGACTTGGCTATGCAAGCTCATTTTTGGTTTCATATGAAGTTTAAGGTGTTTTTATCCAGTTCTATGAATAGGGTCATAGGTAGCTTGATGGGGATAGCATTGAATCTATAAATTACTTTGGGCAGCATGGCCATTTTCACAATATTCATTTTTCCTAATCATGAGCATGGAATGTTTTTCCATCTGTTTGTGCCCTCTCTTATTTCCTTGAGCAGTGGTTTGTAGTTCTCCTTGAAGAGGTTCTTTATCTCCTTTGTTAGTTGTATTCCCAGGTATTTTTTTCTCTTTGTACCAATTGTGAATGGCAGTTCATTCTTGATTTGGCTCTCTTTAAATCTGTTATTGGTCTATAGAAATGCTTGTGATTTCTGCACATTGATTTTGCACCCTGAGACTTTGCTGAAGTTGCTTATCAGTTTCAGGAGATTTTGGGCTGAGATGATAGGGTCTTCTAAATATACAATCATGTTATCTGCTAATAGAGACAATTTGACTTCCTCCTTTCCTAATTGAATACGCTTTATTTCTTTTTCTTGCCTGGTTGCTCTGGCTAGAACTTCCAATACTATACTGAATAGGAATGGTGACAGTGGGCATCCTTGTCTAGTGCAAGATTTCAAAGGGAATGCTTCCAGTTTTTGCCAATTCAGTATGGTATTGGCTGTGGGTTTGTCATAAATAGCTTTTATTATTTTGAGATATGTTCTATCCATACCTAGTTTATTGAGGTTTTTAGCATAAAGGGCTATTGAATTTTGTCAAAGGCCTTCTCTGCATGTGTTGAGATAAATATGTGGTTTTTGTCTTTGGATCTGTTTATGTGGTGGATTAGATTTATAGACTTGTGTATGTTGAATCAGTCTTGTATCCTGGGGATGAAACCTACTAGATTGTGATGATTGAGCTTTTTGATGTGCTGTTGCAATCCATTTGCCAGTATTTTATTGAAGATTTTTGCATCTATGTTCATCATGGATATTGGCCTGAATTTTTCTTTCCTGAAGTTTTCTTAGCCAAACTAAGCTTCATAAGTGAAGGAGAAATAAAATCCTTCATGAACAAGCAATTGCTGAGAGATTTCATCCCCACCAGGCCCGCCCTACAAGAGATCCTGAAAGAAGCACTAGACATAGAAAGGAACAACCAGTACCAGCCATTCCCAAAATGTACCAAATGATAAAGAGCATTGATACAATGAAGAAACTGCATCAACTAACAGGCAAAACAACCAGCTAGCATCAAAATGGCAGGATCAAATTCACACAGAACAATATTAACCCTAAATATAAATGGACTAAATGCCCCAATCAAATGACACAGATTAGCAAATTGGATTAAAAGTCAAAACCCATCAGTGTACTGTATCCAAGAAACCCATCTGACATGTAAGGACACATATGGTCCAAATAAAGGGATGGAGGAAGATTTATCAAGTAAATGGAGAGAAAAAAAAAAAAACCAGGGGTTGCATTCCTGGTTTCTGATAAAATAGACTTTAAACCAACAACCAAGGAAAGGCATTACATAATGGTAAAAGGATCAATGCAACAAGAAGAGCTAAGGATCCTAAATATATTTGCACCCAATGCAGGAGCACCCAGATACATAAGCAAGTTCTTAATAACCTAAGAAGAGACTTAGATTCCCACACAATAATAGTGGGAGACTTCCTCCTTTCCTAATTGAATATCCTTTATTTCTTTTTCTTTTTTATTTCATTTTTATTTTTATTTCTTTTTCTTTCTTAATATTCCACTGTCAATATTAGGCAGATCAATGAGATAGAAAATTAACAAGCATATACAGGACTTTAACTCAGATCTGGGCCAAGCCAACCTAATAGACATCTACAGAACTCTCCACGCCAAATACACAGAATATACATTCTTCTCAGCACCACATCACGCCTACTCTAAAATTGACCACATAATTGGAAGTAAATCACTCCTCAGCAAATGGAAAATAATGGAAATCATAACAAACAGCCTCTCAGACCACAGTGCAATCAAATTAGAACTCAGGATTAAGAAACGAACTCAGAACTGCACAACTTCATGGAAACTGAACAACTGGCTCTTATATGTTGATTGGGTAAACAATGAAATAAAGGCAGAAATAAATATGTTCTTCAAAATCAATGAGAATCAAGACACGATGTACCAGAATCTCTGGAACACATTTAAAGTTATGTCTAGAGGAAATTTATAGCAATAAATTCCCACATGGGAAGGAAGGAAAGATCTAAAATTGACACGCTATCATCAAAATTGAAAGAACTAGAGGAGCAAGATTAAAAAACTCAAAAGCTAGCAGAAGACAAGAAATAACTAGGATCAGAACAAAACTGAAGGAGATACAGAAACAAAAAACCCTTCAAAAAATCAATAAATCCAGGAGCTGTTTTTGTGAAAACATCAACAAAATACACTACTAGCCAGATGAATAAAAGAGTAAAGAGGGAAGAATCAAATAGATGCAATACAACATGAAAAAGGTGATATCACCACCACCGATTCCACAGAAATACAAGCTACCAGCAGAGATTACTACAAACAACTCTATGCACATAAACCAGTAAACTTGGAAGAAATGGCTAAATTCCTGGACACTTGCACCATCCCAAGCCTAAACCAGGAAGAATTCAAAACACTGAATAGACAAATAACAAGGGCTGAAGTTGAGGCAGCAATTAATAGCCTACCAACAAAACAAAGCACAGGTCCAGATGGGTTCACAGCCAAATTCTACCAGACATACAAAGAGGAGCTGGTACCATTCCTTCTGAAACTATTCCAAACAATCCAAAAAGAGGGAATCCTTCCAAAATCATTTTATGAGACCAACATCATCCTGATACCAAAACCCGGCAGAGACTCAATTCTGTGTGAATTTGTAAATAATCTTTTCATTCTCTCTAATAAACCCTACCATGACTGTAAGTGGGAGTGTGTTTAATCTATGCATCAACTTAATGAGAAGTGACAATCATGCATTATCTTCAGGACTAGGAACGTGAAATAAGTTTATCCATGTAGGTTCTCTTGAATTTTTCTCAGTAGTTTCTTAGTGTTTATTATATAGCATATATAATATATTTATATATATATATATATATCTCATCAAACTTAAATATTTCATATTTCCAATGCTACTATAAAATATACTTCTAATGCTGCTATAAAGTATACTTCCAATGCTACTATAAACCATTTAAAAATGCTTCCATTTATTTTTTAAAATTTTTTCTCAGGAAAGTTTTATGGTTTTTATTATATAGCACTTAAGCATATCTTATTTAATATAAACATAAATCTTTCCCATTAAGTATACTACTATAAAATATGATTGAAAATTCATTTCAGGTATTTATTATGCATATGTAGGAATACAATCAATTTGATATCCTATTACCTTGCTAAATTGATATATTGGTTCCAAAATCTTTTCTATAAATTCCTTTACAGTGTCTGCATAAATTTCATTGAATCTGTAAGCAAATATAAACTTAATGTACTTTGCAAATATATTTGCCATTTATGTATTTTTTTTTTTTTGGTTTATTGCACTTGTTAGGACCTCCAGTATAATGTTGAATAAATAGCTGCTAATTTTCATCAAATGTTTTCTCCATCTTTTGTCATGATTCTACATTTTCTCTCTTTTAGTTACTTAATATTTTGAATGTTGTTGCTTGATTTGCAAAACAGTTAAGCTTACCTTTTATTCCTGAGATAAAATGCAATTTACTTTTATATATTATCCTATTAACTTACACATTTTTTCAATTTGCTAGCTTTTTAAAACAATTTGTGAATCTATGTTCACAAGGAATATTAATATTTAGCTGTAGTTTGTTTCTTTGATTTTCCTTATGAGGCCTTTCTGCTTGTGATCTTACTCTATTGAGACAACATCAGGTTGATACTACTTTTATAAAACATTTTGGAAAATATTTATTCCTTGTTTATTTTCTGGGAGAGTTTGTGCTGTTTTGCTGGTATTCATTATTTCTTAGGTAGCTGGTGTAATTCACTGTTAAAGTCAGACAGGCCTGCAGTTTTATTCATAGGAAATATTTTAAACTATAAATTTTACTTTTTAATTGGTGTAGGTATATGCAGGATACCTTTTTTCTTGATTGAATTTAGAAAGATCTCTTAGAAAGTAAATTTTATATTGTTACTTCATAAATACCTATTATGGGACATGTGGGCCTTTGAATGGTTATATATTCCTATTCTTTTTTATAAGATTAAAAAAAAAACTGTGTCATATATTAGTAACAGGTTTCTTAATCTTGCAAACTTCACTGTTGTGAAATAGAGCTGTCTCTTTTGGGATAGGCTCTGATGTACAGTGACTATTAAAGTTAAAAATATCATTTCCCTTAATACAGATTTAGCTATAAATTGCATTTGTTTTTGAACTGAATTTTACAGAAAATCTTATATATTATTGTATTACCATATTACTGTATTGTTTGGAAAGTCCTTTTTCTGACCTTATTTTCTTTATTTTTCCTTTATGAGAACTATCTTCCATTTTAAAACATATTTGTTGCTTTTTATAACATCCAATCAATAGATGCATCTAGTCATTTTCTCCTTCTCTGTCTAATCCCTAATATAAAAATTCTTATTCCAATTCAATACTATTGTCTGTGATATTTTCTAGACACTTTTGTATGTATTGCATCAAATTTCAGTTGGATTCCTCTAGATCAGTTAAGCAACTCTTCAGATAAGTTCATTTCTCCCACTTGTTGTGAGGACGTAACTCTAACTAATGGTTGATAATGTCTGTGCTTTAAACAATGTTCCAATTCATGTTATCTTATTGTTTTACATTATGTAGCCAGTTAGTTAATTTTTCCATCTATTTTTGTTCTAATGTCTAATTTTAAACATTGATGAAAAGATCATATTTTCAGAATTCTTCTTTTGGAAATAAAATTTATTCTACCTGCTTTTCAGCCTCAGAGATTTTGACGTATCAATGTTCACCATTCATGTCTGCTTACCTGAGAAACTGTCAATTTGTATCTCATATCTCACACACACCCACTATCTCTGGACTCTAAACTATAATCCTTGTCAAGTTTCCTCTCAAGATTATTTTAGTTCTTTTCAGCAGGGTGTCTTAAATTATCATTGCATATATTTTTGTTATTGTTAGTTCTTTAACTGTATTTTATAAAATATAACAGTATAATATGATATAACATAATTTATGTAATAGTCTACATATCAGTAACAAAATGTCAACCATATATATGAGATTATATATTCTCTTTGTTTTTTGAGACAGCGTCTCACTCTGTTGCTTAGGCTGAAGTGCAGTGGCACCATCTCGGCTCACTGCAACCTCCGCCTCCTGGGTTCAAGCGATTCTCCTGCCTCAGCCTCTTGAGTAGCTGGGACTACAGGCATGTGTCACCATGCCCAGCTAATTTTTTGTATTTTTAGTAGAGACGGGGTTTCACTGTATTCGCCAAGATGGTCTTGATCTCCTGATCTTGTGATTTGTTCCTTCTGCCTCCCAAAGTGCTGGGATTACAGCTGCGAGCCACCATGCCCGGCCTTAACTGTGTGTTTGAGGACACCTCTGATATTCAATTTGGTTTCAGTTATGTTTTTCCTCAGGTTTCTTTTTTTCTGTTAACATTACGCAATGTATCCATTGATACTTACATGTAAAAATCTTTGAGTTCCTGGTATAAATGCCAATGCAAATACGGTGTTTAATCTTTTATATATCACTGGTTCAAGTTTGTTTTTGTTTCCTTGTTTTTCCTCAGAATTTTTGCATTTATACTCATGAGAGGGATTCAATATATATTAGTCAACTTAATCTATTCTTGTTAGGTTCAATTTTCAAGGTCACACTGGCCCTGAAAAATGGGCTAAGACATGTTCCTTTTTCTTTTTAAAATATGGGTGACTTTGATCAGTGTTTTTTTTTTTTCCTACAAAGAAGTATGGAAATTTCACTGGTGATAAAAACTATTCTGGTCTGTGGGAACATTTTAAATTCTGGATATATATATATGTATGAATACACACACACACACACACACACACACACATATACACACACACAATCTCTTATCGTGTCAGTTTTAGAAAGATAAATGTGTGGGTGGTAATTTATGTATTGTCCATTTTATCTACATTTGAAAATGTTTTGTATTCAGCTGTTCAACATATTCCAAGTTCTCTTGGTTGCCTCTTTTTGTGAACATTTCTTGACAGATACTGATATACAAATTTTCCCACCCATGATCTTATGTGAATATCAGCCTTTCTTCCGTTTGTCAGCATCTCATTGTCACTTCTGTTAAAATTCTCAGACTCTTCCCAGCTTCTTTAGAATTTCCAGGAGGACTGAGGAGAAAAAAGCTACTTTAAAACTAGCAGGTGCATGGAAGAGAAGCCTGCTGAAAATTATCAGATCCATTGAGGGCAAAAGCAGCATCCAAGATTGGACTCCCCTCTCTGCTTCCATTTTTTAAATTGTCTTATTATGTTTTTATTTTTATACTTTCATTTCTGGGGTACATGTGTAGAACATGAAGGTTTGTTACACAGGGATACACGTGCCATGGTGGTTTGCGGCACGCATCGCCCCATCTTCTACATTAGGTATTTCTCCTAATGCTATCCCTTCCCTCTGCCCCCAACCCCCCTCTCTACAAACAGGGAGGGACACATCACACACCAGGACTTCCTTTTTTTTCTGAGACCTTAGCCCTACCAGCACTTTGTGCTTTGATTCTTATGCTTTCTTACATAAATTTTGTTTGGTTGACATCAACAGGAGTGGTGGTCCCTAATGAGCTCGCCACTCTGGTGGTCTTGCATATCCTACTATGAGGAAAGCAAATGGATAATGGTCCCAGTTGCTGCAGTCTAATCCATCTCTATAATGGTGCTGAGACTATGCTTCTCATGGTTGTTCCAACTGATGACTAAGCATGACAGATGCTCAAGCTAGCCTATTCCTATGAGCTATGAGAATTCTCGGACAGGTGATTTTTCCTGTAGGAATTCCCATTGGCCTTGTCAAATTTTCTTAATACTACATTGCAATTAAAAAATGTCTTTCCTGGCTGGGCCCGGTGGCTCATGCCTGTAATCCCAGCACCTTGGGATGCCGTGGTGGGTGGATCACGAGGTCACAAGATTGAGACCATCCTGGCCAACATGGTGAAAACCCGTCTGTACTAAAAATATAAAAATTAGCCAGGCGTGGTGGCACATGCCTGTAATCCCCGCTACTTGGGAGGCTGAGACAGGAGAATCACTTGAACACGGGAGGCAGAGGTTGCGGTGAGCTGAGAATGCTCCATTGCACTCCAGCCTGGGCAACAAGAGCGAAACTCCATCTCAAAAAATAAATAAATAAATAACTTCTTTCCTTTCTCCTTTTATCACAGAGGTCAGGTTAGATTAGCTTTTTGACATCTCTCCCAATTTCCTTATGCTCCCTGGGTCAGACCACTTAGCATCAGTTATCAATCCCAGGGAAGGCTCCAAACACATCTACACATTGCATTGGAACTGGAGTCACTAAGAAAAACACAATGTGGTCAAGCACTGGATAGAACAAGATAAGCTCAGTAGAGTGCTGTGGTCCCTCATGGCTAGCAGGTTACCCAGGTAGGTCCCCCAGGCAGCTGAGAAATGCACCCTGTCTGACTGAAGCACAAGAACTCAATCCCTCCTCCGTGGAATCTGAAATAGTAAAAACTGGGTGTGTTTCTGAGGACCATTGACTCACAAGCTAAAACAGAATAAAGGAGGGCACGCTGAGCTTATATGAAAAGATACTTGCATATAAGACAATAGGCCCTGGAGAGGCTGTCCGGTCTTTTTATGTTTTGCTCTAAAAATTTTCTAGGATCAAGGCCCATTCTTATGCAGTCAACTGGGAGTGGGAAAGACTCCGCAAACTACCTTTTCCAGGAGCCTCTATTCCCTGCTGAGAAAATTATCTCAAGGCATTTAGCTGCAATAAGTTGTTTGATCCTCTAGAATGTCTAATGCCATCTTGACGTTGGATTTTCTATTACCCAGCTAACACAAGTGATGCCAAGAATGGCCTTAGATGTGCAGCAGTAAGGTGGGGATTTGTGAATGGTCTACTCCCTTGCTGGTGGGCGCAAAGGATGCTATCTCTGTTGGAAGGTGAGGCTCGTATCATTCTTGGCACAAAGGCCCAGGTCAGTCATCTGCCAGTTGGTGGTAGCCAGTGTCAAAAGACAAGACTACGATACATTTAGTTAATGATATAACTGGCTTTTGTTCAAGATTCATGAACATGGGGTAGCGTTCCATTCTATAGAATAAGAGCTTCCCTGAGCTGAGCACAGAAGGATGCCTTCACAGGCGGAAAAAGGTGAAAGAAAGTAGAAATAATGAATGGGAAGTGAATTGGTTGTTCCAGAGTTACTTTCCTTACAGAGTGAAAACAAGGGGACTTCCTTTTACGCTAAATTCAGTTGACCCAAACCTTGCTCTTGTTTGTTTTCCTTTTTGAAAATTTGCCCATTTCAAAGTTCAGTTTCATTAAATGACACTTATCAGGAGTGACTCCATTCCGGTTTGGGCTGAGGCCTAGTGTAAGAGGCCAGTTCAAGACAATGACCTCCCATAAAACTTGTTTAACACCATGCTTTATCAGTAGTGTGAAAACTGACTTAGTTGTCACAGAATGGAGTGGCAAACTTGGAGCCTATATATGGACCCAAGAGCTTAGACTATTAATTATAATACCTGCTTCTGAAACCAACTTGTCAACGTTTAGTGTGGATATTCCTTAAAGGAACCTAAAGGACGCTTGATGGTAAATTGACTATATTGAGCTTCTCCCTTCCATGAAGGTGGTAGATACCTATTCTGGTTACAAGTCTGCTTTGCCACTCTTGAGTCCGAGCCAGCATCCTTCACTGGGGCTTATGGCATGCCTGATAACACACAGAGTAGCTTCAGATCAGGAAAACCTCTTGACAGTGAAGAATGTGAGGGAGAAAGCCCAAACCCATGGGCTTCACCCTTTGTATCCCACACAGAACCATCTATAAGCAGCTGGTATCAAAGGATGTTGGAAGAGCTACTAAATGCACCCTCCTCAAGTCCCAGGTCTGAGGCAATAATCAAAAAGGATTTCATAGGAAGTAAAAGGTTCCTCCTCAATAGAAAGAACAGGAGGTCTTGAAACCAAGGAGGAGAAAAACAAGTGACTCCACTTACGACTCTTCCCATTGACTTAATGAAGGATTTTGTGCTTCCCATCCCTGCAAATCTGGGTTCATCAGCTTGAAGGTCCTGAACCTCAAAGCTGGTGTATTTTGGTGGGGCATGGTGGCTGATGCCTGTAAACCCAGTACTTTGAGAGGCTAAGGTGGGCAGATCACGAGGTCAGGACTTCAAGACCAGCCTACCCAACATGGTGAAACCCCATCTCTACTAAAAACACAAAATTAGTGGGGCATGGTGGCGCAAGCCTTTGATTCCAACTACTTGGGAGGCTGAGGCAGGAAAATTGCTTGAACCGGGACCCGAGGGGTGGAGGTTTCTGTGAGCCAAGATCCCATCACTGCACTACAACCTGGGCTAGAAAGCAAGACTAGGTCAAAAAAAAAAAAAAAAAAAAAAAAGCTGGTGTATTTTAATAACAAGGAGCAACGGGTGTCCCGATAGGCTACCATTTATGTCTGCCAGGGAAGTTCAGACTCCTTGTGCCCAAAATTTAGCAGATGAAAAGATTTGTCACTATACTGGCAGAAATAATTGATCTTGATCAGTAGAAAAAGATAGGGCTGCTTTTACAAGGGAAGGGAAGAAATAATCTTTGTTATGTCCAGTTAATTCATTTGAGTTTTCATAGTAGTTCTGTGTTGTACCATGTTTATGAATGAACATATGCAGGAAAACTAAACCAAGAAGCATAAGATTATTAAGCATTCAGAAGCCACACAAGAAAAGCCAGTGTGACTTGCCAAGGTACTAGCTGACAGTGAGAAAATTTTTAATGGGTAACAGAGTGGGGGAATGAGTACCAACTGTGGCCCTGAGTGCATTTGCTGCCTGGGCCTATAATTCATCCTACTGACTTTCCTCTTATGAGTTTCCTCTCAGGAAGAAAGGCCTGCAGATACAATAGAAAAGGATTCACACAAATCTGCTGGAGAAGTGGATCTGTGTGAAGCAAAAGGAAGACTGTCATAAAAATGCATATCTCAGATCTTCTATTACTAGGGTCATAAGCAACCCATGACTCCAGCTGCTGAGGTCTAAATCTGTCACTACTTTTGCTCGGAGTCCATTTCCTATGGAGGGAGTATTCTTAACCAGTTACTGAATTTGGCTGTGATATAAAAGTTGGCTCAGTCCTGTAAGTATCCAGATTCTTCTAAGAGTGAACTGCACTGTGATCTGAGACTTTATGTTTTCCCTTCCTTTCATTCTTCTCTTTCAAAGGGTTTACTACTATGTTGTAGTTTGATGGTTTTCCAGCCTCATCTGGTTTCTCAATATGTAAAAGTTCTTACAGCAAATCTTGTACATACATAATGCTTTCTTGGTCTCTGCTTTGTAGAGAACCTGTGGTAATACATCTTATTCATACAAGCTAAATGTAATAATAACATAAATTATTTGTTTTATTTAAGGTACTAGGGGAATACAAATAGAAATTTTAAAAATAAACTTTATGGCTTCTCTGCTAGTACAGTAAGAAAAAATGAGAAGGGTTTTCAGGATGACTCACTAAAGAACTACACTCCTCTACAAAGAAGGGGTAAATTATGACTAGATAATCACACTTTGAATACATCATCCAAAACAAGGCATGGAAATTCAACAGATAAATGACAGGAAACACCTCAGCAAAGAAGGAGGGAGAAGCCTGGAAACCTCTTTGGCTGGGATGGGCTGGAGCCTAGAGAAACTCCTTAATGTGGAGGAAAGGTTAAGTGAAAGACCCAGTGATCCACATTCCTAACACGGACCACTGCAATCTTAGCCATGGTGGAGCCTCTCAAACTTGGCAGGTTCTAAAATAGGGAGCTACCTGAGACTGTACAATGACCCTTCTCCAGAGAGAAAGCTCACATCAAGTCCCACTCACACCCCAGGTCCTAAGAAGTGCTATTTTGAGAGCCCAACCACGAACAGACGGCACCTAACACTGGGGCCTAACACCTGCAGCTCCACATTCTTGGGGCCTCACTGAGATCCCCTACCTGTGGCCTCCACTGTGGCTGGCTGCTCTCACAAGGGCGGAAGAGTAGGCATTGGCAGCACACTTGCTTCCTCGAGCAGCAGAGCCACAACGCATTTTCATGAGCCCATACAAAGTTCCCCGCCCACAGCTGCCATCACTACAGGCTGCTGTCACTGGGGCTAGAGTGCAAGTGAAGTACACATTCCCACATGCCTGCCTAGACTGCTGCCCACCATTTTTGGTAGCAAAATCCCAATGTAAACCTGCTGCTACTCTCTAGCCAAGCATTCTTCCAGGTTCTTGCAGATAATTTCACCCCTGCCTATGACATCCAGTACCTGTGCACACCTTCAGGGGCCTAAGGGCAAGCCTGCCCAGCCTGGCTTCACAACCCTCATGCAAGAGCATGAAGTCCAGGGACCTGATAATTGCCAAGCCCCTGTCCACCACCACTGGCACCTGAGCACTCCTCCTGGAAGCCTGGGATTGGGCCTCCTTTACCACACTGCTACCACCACAGCTGGTACCTACCTGCCTGTACCACATGTGGACCTGGAGACTGGTCAGCTCAGCTCAATACAACTATCATCAACTACAGTCTTCACTGCTCAGAGCCCAGAGGGTTGTCCCAACATGGTTAGTGTCATCTTTCACAACATGCCTGCTGCCTAGGAGCCCAAAAGATCACCCACACACCTAGCCCACAACTGCCACTACTAACATCCAAAGAAGATGATGCTTATAAGAGATGCTTATAAAACCATGAGAACAGGAAACCAAACACAGCATGTTTGCACTCTTAAGTGGGTGTTGAACGATGAGAACACATGGACACAAGGAGGCAAACATCACACACTGGGGTCTGTTCGGGGTTGGGAGGATAGGGGAGGGATAGCAGGGGGTGGGGAGATTGGGGAGGATTAACATTAGGAGAAATACCTAATGTAAGTGATGGAGGGGATGGAGGCAGTAAACCACCATGGCATGTATATACCTATGTAACAATCCTGCAAGATCTCCACATGTACCCCAGAACTTAAGGTGAAATTAAAACAAAACAAAAAAAAACATGAGAGCTCACCACTATCATGAGAACAACATGGGGGAAACCACCCCTATGATCCCCTGTTCCCTCCCTCAACACGTGGTGATTATGGGGATTATAATGCAAGATAGGATTTGGGTGGGGACACAGCCAAATCATATCAGAACCAAAGAATGAATACACTAAAATGACAATACTGCCCAAACCAATCTACAGATTCAACACATCTTTATCAAAATATCAATATCATTTTTCATAGAATTAGAAAAAAATAATCTTAAAATTCATAGGGAACCAAGACGAAGCTCAAACAGACAAAGCAACTCTGAATTTAAAAATAAAACACAATAAAACAAAGCCAGAGGTGTCACAGTACCTGACTTCAAGACATGTTACAAGACTATAGTGCCCAAAACACCATGGTACTGTTATAAAAACAGACATGTATGCCAATGGAACAGAGTAAAGAATCCAGAAATAAACTCACATGTTACACCCAAATGGTTTTTGACAAAGGCACCAAGAACATACATTGGGGAAAGGACAACCTCTTCAGTAAATGGTGCTGGGAAAACTGAATACCCATATACAGAAGAATGCAAGTGGACCAATATCTCACACCATATTTAAAAAGTCAACTCAAGACAGATGAAAGACTTTAATATTAGACCTATAACTACAAAACTACATGAAGAAAACATTGGGAAAACACTTCAAGACATTGGTCTAGGTATCTGTGGCCAAAACCTCAAAAACACAGACAACAAAACCAAAAATAAACAAATGGGACAATTTTAAAGTAATAAGCTTCTGCACAGCAAAGGAAACAACAGACTGAAGATGAAACATGTTTAGTGAGAGAAAATATTTGCAAACTATTCATTCATCAAGGGGCTAATATTCATACTATGCAAGGAACTCAAATAACTCAATAAAAAAGTAAATAAATAAAAAATAATCCTATTAAAAGGACAGGAATACGAAGTTCTCAAAAAAAGTCATGCAGATTTCCAACAGATATATGAAGAAATGCTCAACATCATTAATCATCAGGGAAATGCAAATCAAAACTACAATGAGATATCCTCTTAATTAAATTGAAATTGCTATTACCTAAAAACAGAAGAAAATAACAGATGCTGCTTAGGATATGGAAAAAAGGCTCTGATATAGTCGTGGTGGGAATGTCAGTTAGTACAGTAACTATGCAAAACAGTGTAGAGATTTAAAAAAAAACAAAAAACAAAAAAATCTAAAAATAGACTAGCATACGAACCAGAAATCTCACTACTGGATATGTATCCAAAGGAAAAGCAATCAGTATATTAAAGGGTTACTTGCACTTACATGTTTATTGCATCGCTACGGTGAATAATAGAGATATAGAATCAACTTAAGTGTCCATAAACAAATGAAGAAGTAAAGAAAATGTCATATATATAGAATTAAATAACATTCAGCAATACAAATGAAATTATGTCATTTGTAGTAACGTGGATGGCACTGGAGGATGGCTCTGGAGGTTATTATGTTAAATGAAATACATCAGGCACAGAAAAACATATTACATATTCTCATTTATAAGTGGGAACTAAGAAATTTCATCAAATGGAAGTAGAGAATAGAATAATATTAATAAAAGCCAGAGGCTGCGAAAGATGTGTGTGTGTTATGCGAAATGAAGAGAGCTTAGGTAATGGGTTCAAACGTACAGCTGGGCTGAAGATGTAAGTTGTAACATTTGGAAGTAGAGTAGGTGAATATAGTCAGCAACAATACATTATATATTTCAAAGTGGCTAGAAAAGAAGACATGAAGGGTACCCAACACATAAAAATGATAAATACTTGAGGTACCAGATACCTCAAAATACTCTGACTTGCTCATTACATATTCTATGAATATGTAACAAATACTCGCATGTATACCATAATATGTAAAATATAATGTATCAACTGAAAAATGGGAGGTGTGCTCTAACCTGATAGGGTAAAATAGACAAGGAGATATAACAGCATATGCAATTGTTTACAAATAAAGAAATGCATAGTGCATTTAAGAACTGAATATCATTGTTTTCGGATTTAACTTTGCTCCCAAACTTACATTTTGAAGTAATTCAGGATATATAATACAATATACAATACATAATTAAAAAGTTTCACTTTTGAAATTAGTCATCTGATAACAGATCAATTAAAGATATCTAATTTTGCCTTTAATCTTTTCAACCTTTAAAGTGGCTATTACTTTTCCCAATTAGGCATAAACAAAATTGTAAAGTAAGTAAAACTGGTATCGAATATTATTTTTTAACATGCAAGTGTTCATTTCTCTTTAAATAAAAAAATAAAATTCTCAGTGCTGTTAGAATATAAAATCTGAAAATAAAATCTAATATTTAGTTAGAATGAGACATAAGACTGCTAAATCTCAATTTTATTCTAGAATTGTTCTTTGTACTTATTTTTAGCTATGGCTTTTAAGTACAACGAATATTGAACTCATAACTTTGGAAGATTTGATTAGCCCAATGCAGCGCACTGAAAGTAGCTTTTAGAGCACACAGTTTACATAAAAAGAAAATTCATAAGCTTTTACACTTGACTCCACAATATATTTGAGTTAATTTTATTATAAAAATTTCTCCTTGTTTCTTCTATAAAAATGATATTTTTATAGAAGATGATATTTCTCCAAGATGATATTTTGTTTTATTTTTTATTTTTTAGATCAAGATAGGTTCTTGCTCTGTCATCCAGGTTGGAGTGCAGCATAGCCTGTGATTTCAGCTCACTGAAGCCTTAACTTCCCAGGCTCCAGTGATCCTCCAACCTAAGCCTTCCAAGTAGCTGAGACCACAGGTGTGCACCACCATGCCGAGCTAATTTTTGTATTTTTGGTAGAGATGAGGTCTCACTATGTTGCCCAGGCTGATCTTGAACTCCTGAGCTCAAGCTATCCATCCACCCGGGCCTCCCAACGTGCTGGAATTATAGGTGTGAGCCACTGCACCCAGACACTAAGATGACATTTTAAAATATCTGTGAAATAGACACAAATTTAAGGACAAGGCATGAATTTCCCATTGTTAAATTCAATATGACAGATGCGTTGCACACTTTTTCCAACTTGTCCACCCACGATACATTATATATCAAAACATCACTATGTACCCCATGAATATGTACAATTTTTATTTACCAATTAAAATTTAAAATTAAAAGATATAAAAAACACTAACCAGGATAAATAAATAAATAATGCAAAAATAAAAATAAACAGAGTCTCTTCTTGGTTTTGTTAAGATAAGTTGCAGTTGTCATCTGCTCAGAATCCTACTAATAGTGCTCAAATTTGGTCTTCAGATATTAGAAAATCTTAAAATACTTTCTTTTTAGTGCTGTATGCAAAATGTTTGCCTAAATATTAAACAAGTTCCTAGTTACATCTGTCTGAACAGCTGTTAGGGTGACAAGGCAAAACTCAGAGATTTCTCCAATTTTTCCTGAGCACTATCAGTTCTTGTATTTTCTATTTTTTAAATCTATTTTCTCAATGTATTAGTCTTCAAATCTCAATTCCCACAAATGGAGGTCAAAAAGAAGGAAATTATACAAAGTTATAGCAGTAGCAGGAACAAGAAGCTTTGGCCATTGATGGCGTCAACACTGTATTTTAGATAGACAATTTACAATCAATATTTTAATGTTCAATCAAGGTTAATATAAGATAAATGTGGCTAAAAAATAAAGTGACCATTTATTCACTTAACATTTCTTTATTAGCTATTCCCTGAGTATCAGGTGTTCTTTAGCTATTGGGATATTTGAATGAATGAAATTTGAGATGGTTCATTTAAAGAACTAACTATTGAAATTGATTTTTTTCCCCATTCTGTTGAACTAACCATTGCAATTGATCTAGATTGATTATAAACAAAATGGGGGAAAGAGATCAATTGTGATGGTTTGTTGTTTAAATGACAAACAGTGGTCACACAGAAGTAAATCAGGTCAACACCAGACACAGTCATGTTACTCTCATCATTTTCCCTTTATTCATACAGGTGTCCTGGTGTCATTTTAAGAATACATTCTGACATTGACTTTTTGATGCTTTCATAAAAGGTAAGCCCAATATTTTTCATTCCACAACGTCATTCCCCGATGAATGGAAAAATTTGCTGGGTCATCTATATTTTTTCTATTATAATTAGTTTTATTTCTTGCTTACAGTCTTTTCACCAATGAAAATAAAAATCTAATAATTGTGAAGCCATGTTACTTCTAGCATAGGTTTTACATAGATTCACTTTATTTCTAGACAGTTTACATATCTAGTATACTGCTTCCAGGCAATTACAAACAGCTATCCTATTACTTACAGGATCGACCCACCTGTTAGCACTGTATAAGAGATTTTGTCCAGTTCTATGACAGTCGCTTTTTTTTTTTTTTTTTGAGACGGAGTTTCGCTCTTGTTACCCAGGCTGGAGTGCAATGGCGCGATCTCGGCTCACCGCAACCTCCGCCTCCTGGGTTCAGGCAATTCTCCTGCCTCAGCCTCCTGAGTAGCTGGGATTACAGGCACACGCCACCATGCCCAGCTAATTTTTTTTTTTTTTGTATTTTTAGTAGAGACGGGGTTTCACAATGTTGACCAGGATGGTCTCGATCTCTTGACCTCGTGATCCACCCGCCTCGGCCTCCCAAAGTCGCTTTTTAAAAATTAAACCAAATAAAATGTCAATAAGTACACTTAACATTTTTCTTGTAAATTACTGTTTCATTATGACAAGTCATGCTTTCTAACTTTTCACATCGTGCAGTACATTGAACTGCATCCCAAGTGTTTGTTCAAAACCGAAACAGATCCATCAGTGTTTGTAAGTAAGTGGTGATAATCTATTTTCTGGGCAAAAGGAAACTATTTGATACTTTGAATTCACAATGCAATGAATTTGAAACATTGATTTAGCATTCCTGGGTGTAGTTTTACAACTTTGTTTTTGCTTCCTTAATTTTTGATTCCTTGTAAGTGAAATATTTCTGTCTGCACTGTAAATCAGCATTAGGATTTTTGTTCTCAATAAATTTTACATTATATTTTTTTCATAATTAAAATGGTGTTTTATTTGGAGTTATCACTAAATAGCATCTTCCCCAAGTAAATGACTGCTATCTACTTCTCACAACTCAGCATTTTCTTTTAAGTAAAAAAAAAAAAAAGAAGAAATGTTGAATGACAAAGTGTAGAGACTTATCTATGCCCATTAAAGGTGTTTTTGTCCATTCCTTAAATCCAATTCTTTATTCAAATATATTATTTTGGGTATCACTGTATCTTAGATTGTATTATTTTTAGTAATACTGTTATTACTCATAATTAATTTGACTATTTAGGTTTCTGTTTTCTTGTTCAATGAGATTTATGTATTTTTGATGAAAACAAAAATATGCATTTGAAAAATGTTTATATTGAGATAGTTTTTTAACACAGTTGTAAAACTGGCATAGACATTCTATGTATACCTTTATCCAACTTCTCTTACATTGGCACTTTTCATATCAACAGGACAATAATTGAAATTTAGATTTTTTCTTGATATAATGTTATAAAGTAAATTAGAGATTTTATTGTCTCGCCATTGTTTTTCCATTATATACTTTTCTGTGCTAGTCTACAATCTAGAATCACACCTTGCATTTAATTTTTATATTTTCTTGGTTTTCTCCAATTTTGACAGTCCCCAGTATTTTATCTTACCTGACCTTTAAACATCTGAAATACACTAGACAAGTTATTTTATAGAATGTCTTTCAGTTTGAATTTGAATAATTTCTCTTTATTAAGTGAAGAGTATACATTATCAATAAGAATACAACAGAGGTTATATGTCCTTTCTTCATTGCTTAAGACGAGGGGACACCTTATGTCTGTACAGGCATACCTTTTTGTGTGTGTGCTTTGGTTTATTATGCTTTGCAGATATTGTGAGATTTTTTTCTTTAAATTGTCTGGCAACCCTGCACAAACGAATCTATAGGCATAATTTTTTTTCAACAGCATGGGCTCACTTCACATTTCTGTGTCACATTTTGGTAATTCTCAAAAGGTTTCAAACTTTTTCATTACTATCTTATTTATTATGTCAATCTGTGATCAGTGATCTTTGATGTTACTACTGTAATTAATTGTTTTAGGGTACCACAAATTGTGCCCATATAAGACAACAAAATTGATAAATCCTGAAATCCTGTGTGTTTTGACTACTCAACTGACCCCCAGATCCCTCACATCTCAACCTCTCCTTGGCTCTCTCTATTCCATCAGACACAAAACAACATTGAAATCGGGCCACCTAAGAAGTCTACAATGGCCTCTAAATGTTCAAGTGAATGGAAGGGTTGTACATATTTCACTTGAAATCAAAAGCTAGAAATGAGGGAGGCATGTTGAACCCTGAGACAGGCCAAAAGCTAGACTTCCTGTGCCAGTTAGAAAAGTTTTAGGTGCAGAGGAAATGTTATTGAAGGAAATTAAAAGTAATACTCCAGTGAACATATAGATAATAAGAAAGAAAACAGTTTTATTGTTGATACAGGGAATGTTTCAGCAGTCTGGATAAAAAATCAAACCAACCACAACATTTCATTAAGCCAAAGCCCCAAATTTAGCTTTGACTTTATAATTAAGACCAAGGTACTAACTATTTTCAATTCTGTGAAAGTTGAGAGAGGTAAGGAAGCTGAAGAAGTAAAGTTGGAAGCTAGCAGAAGTTGATTCATTAACCTTAAGAAAAGAAGTCATTTATCTACATAACATTAAAGTGCAAGAAGAAGCGACAAGCACTGATGGAAAAGCTGCAACAAATTGTCCAGAAGATCTAATTAAGATAACTGATCAAGGTAGCTACACTAAGCAACAGATTTTCAGTGTGTAGACAAAACAGACTTCTATTAGAAGAAGAGCCATCTTGAGCTTTCATAGCTGGAGAGGAGAAGTCAATGCTTGGCTTCAAAACTTCGAAGGACAGGTTAATGCAGCTCTTGTTAGGGGCTAATGCAGCTGGAGACTTTAAGTTGAAGCTAATATTCACTTACCATTCTAAATATCCTAGGGCCTTTAAGAATTATGCTAAATTAACTCTGCCTGTACTCTACAAATGAAACAATAAAGTCTAGATGACAGCACATTTGTTTCCAGCATGGTTTACTGAATATTTTAAGCCTGCTGTGCTGACCTAGTGCTTAGAAAAAAAGACTCCTTTCAACATATTACCTCTCATTGACAATGCACCTAAGTCACCCGAGAGGTCTGAGGGAGATGCATAAGGAGATTAATGTTGTTTCTCAAGGCTGCTAGCACAACATCCACTATACAGCCCATGGATCAAGGAGTAATTTCAGCTTTCATGTCTTATTTAAGAAATACATTTTTTAAGTTACAGCTGCCATAGATAATGATCCCCCAACGGATCAGAACAAAATAAATTGAAAACCTTCTGAAAAGGATTCACCATTTTAGATGTCATTAAGATTATCATAATTCATGGGAAGAGATCAAAATATCAACATTAACAGGGATATAGCAGAAGTTGATTCAACTCTCTGGCTGACATTGACGTGTTCAAGGCTTCAGTGGAAGAACAAACTGCAGATGCGGTAGACATTTCAAAAGAACTAAGATTAGGAAGTGGAGCCTGAAGATGTGGAATCTCATGATAAAAATTGAACGAATGAAAAGTTGCTTCTTGTGAATGAGCAAAGAAAGTGTTTTCTTGAGATGAAATCTACTTCTGATGAAGATGCTGTGAACATTTTTGAAATGACAACAAAGGACTTGGAATATTACATAAACTTAGTTGATAAGGCAGCAGCAGAATTTAAGAGGAATGACTCCAATTTTGAAAGTTCTACTGTGGGGAAAATGCTATTAAACAGCACCATGTGCTACAGAGTAATCTTTCATCAAAGGATTAGTCAATTGATGTGGCAAAATTTGTCGTCTTGTTTTTAAAAATTACCACTGCCACCTTCAGCCACCACCACCCACTCAGTCAGTAGCCATCAACACCGAGGCAAGATCCTCAAAGAGCAAAATGATTATAACTCACTGAAGGCTGAGATCATTGTTAGCATTTTTAGCAATAAAGTATTTTTAAATTAATATATGTATATTATCTTTTTAGACATGTGCATAACAGATTACAATATAGTGTAAGCATAACTTATATATACACCGAGAAACCACAAAACACGTGTAATTTGCTTTTCATAACATTCACTTAATTGCTGAGGTTTGGAACCAAATCCACAGTATCTTCATGGTGTGCCTGTATGCATTATTGACATCGTTATCCATCTCTTGCTTAGTGTGGTATCTGCTATGATATAAACTTACTGTTTTTTTTTTTTATCCCCTTGGAACTCATTAAATGTAAGGGGTAGATATTTTGAGACTATGCAAATATCCTGTTTCTGCTTAAACAGTCACCTCCTAAATTTAAAATCCATAATTGGATCTTGCCTGAAGCAATTATTCCTGGGTTATTGTAATTGCAGTCGTCCACTTTATTCTCTATTTATGAACCAAAATTCTTTTGTAAGGAAAAGTTACTACTCCTCCTCCATGTATTTTTGCATACAGTATTTTCTTACATGTGCTCAGATTCATATTTTGAGGACATTCAGGTTAAGTATTATTAAATTTTTTAGCACTCTATTGCTACATGGCACCACAAGATACTCCAAGATAATTTTGTATTTTTCTGCCACATGCCTGGAATCAACCAGATCCCCTAAGGAACTTGGAATCTTTCATTTAGGAAGGACTTTTAATAATCAGCAACTGCACTCTAGGTGTGTTATTTGTTACTGACCTGTCACCACTTCTAGTCCCTCCCAAGGATCGAGCTGGGAAATGTGTATATGTATACACATATTAATTTATGTCCTTTGAACTGTATGTGTACATATAGGTTAGTGCATGCATGTATGTGAATGTTAAATATATATATATACATACACATGTTAAATATGTATGTATACACATGTTAAATGTTATATATTTATACATATACGCATATACATATAAAATCACATTTGCTCATACTGATATTTCTGACTCCAATACATTGCCACCACAGGGTTTGTTCTAGTATTCCCCAATTACCTGATTTTTGTTCTCTTTCTTTTGCAGTGACTTTTGTTTTCTAAAATATACTTAACATTTTCTTCAAGCCTAGAATATAAATAGTACAGATTCGGAATCACTAATGCATACCCTTGTGAGGAATACTAAATTGCCAAATGAAGCACAAAGTGTATAGAAATTTTTTTTTCATTTTATTGTCTTTGGCCTTACAACATTTAGTTGAAAAGCTGTTTTCAAAATTTACTCAAGTCAGCTCCGTTTTTCCTATCCCTTTCAGTGAGTTGTATGATTTATTTGTAATAGAGTTAGATTCATTTATCACAGTCTACATTTCCTTTTTCTTCCCACATCCTGATAAATATTTTTAAATGTTCCATTCAGTAAAATTCACACTTTGTGGAGTACACTTCTATGGATTTTGAAAAACACAATTAGTTGTGTATTCACAACTATAATTCCCTATAAAATGTAGTATTACCCATAAAATTCCTTCATTATACACCCCCATGGTAAATTCATCTCCCCTCCTCCTCAAACCCTGCCAAGAACTGATTTCTTTTCAGTATCCATTGTTTTGTTTTTACTCATGCTTCATGTAAAGGAATTCCATAGTATGTTGTCTTTCAAAGGCTGGCTTCTTTCACCTAGGACAATACATATATGATTTGTGATGGTTAATATTGTCAACTTGATTGGATGGAAGGACACAAAGTATTGTTCCTGGTTGTGTCAGTGAGGGTTTTCCCAAAGGAGACTAACATTTGAGTCAGTGGACTAGGAGAGGGAGAGCCACCTTCAATCTGGGTGGGTACCATCTAATCAGCTGCCAGTATGCCTAGAATAAAGCAGGCAGGAGAAGGCAGAAGAGCAGACTTGCTGAATCTTCGAGCCTCCATCTTTCTCCCATGCTGAATGCTTCCTCCCCGCAATATCAGACTGCAAGATGATTCAACCTTAATGTTACAACTGATAGATACTTTTTATTGCTAAGCAATATTTCATTGCATGAATGAACCAGAGTTTGTATATTCATTTTACTCATTTTCCCTGATCTTGTATTTGTGGTTTTGTGCTATTACTTTCAAGGAATTTGGTTTATTGAATGGATTGACAATTTGCATGACTTTTGAATGGTCTGTTTTGGTAGTTTTTCACTAATATTTTCCTTTATGTTTTTGTTTGAGTAATTTCTACGGATCTGAGATCAGTGAATCTTTCATGAGTTTTCTTCTGTTTACAGATGAGCACATCAAAAATATTTCTTAGTCTTTTTACTGTTTAACATGTCTAGCGTTTCCTTTTTATTCTCTCTTATAATTGTAGTCTCTGATAAAATTATCCATTTGCATATTGCTCACCCTTTCCAAAATAATTTCAAAAAAATTAGCATATTATTAATACTAGTCAGTTTCTATATCTTTGTCATAATTGAATATGGTTTTGAGGGTTGCTTTGTCTCATTTAAGTGTGTTTTTCCTCATCACTTTACATGCCTTGCAGTTTTTTCTTAAACCCAGACATTCTTTCCAGGCAGTAGGTATGAGTTAAGTAGCTTTAATGACCATGATTCCTTGTAATAGGTCTTTATTGTGAACATTTGAATTAATCTAGGTAAGAAATGGACTAGGGTTTGAAGGTTGTTGTTATTATGGCCAACATGATATGCCCTTAGTGCAATGTCTGTTCATAGAAAAACAATTTTTTTTTGATATGCCAACTGTTCTTACTCGTAAAACTGAACAAAAGATAATTGCATGTGAATGGCAAAAATACAGTTAATAATCCAATAATACCTTTCTTTCTCTGATATGATTGGATTTGTGTCCCCCCTCAAATCTTATGTCAAATTGTAATCCCCAACGTTGGAGGGGGGACATGGTGGGATCTGATTGGATCATAGGGGCAGATTTCCTCTTTACTGTTTTGTGATGTGAATTCTTAAGAGAATTAGTTGTTTAAAAGTGTGTAGCACCTCCTACTTTGCTCTCTTCCTCCTGTTCTGGCCATGTAAGACATGCCTGCTTCCCTTCTCATTATAATTGAAAATTTCCTGAGGCCTCTCCAGCCATGCTTCCTGTAAAGCCCGTGGAACAGTGAGCTAATTTAAATCTCTTTTCTTTATAAATTACCCAGTCTCAGGTATTTCTTTATAGCAGTGTGAGAATGAATTAATACATTCTTAAGAAAAGTCAATGCTAAATCTCAATAAACGCATTGCTTTAACTATGAAAGCACAATTTCAAGTATGCCTTGAACATGTTAGTTTTGTTAGGTGTTTATTTGAAATTGCATTAAGAAGCCCTCATAAAATCATCTTAAAAATCAAGAACGATTAGATAATACACAAAAGTAAGTCAATATATACTCTAATTTAACTCAAATGATGAGTTAATCCCAATGATATGGTCTGTATACATTTGTTATTATGCTTATATTGAACATAAAATAATTATAATAATATTAAGACACCTCTATCATTGTACATTATCATTGTTTTAAAATATATAATCCTAAATTATTATTGTCCCGGTACTAAGTAGTAATTTTATAAAGTTTATTTGTATTAGCTTTTAATATTAAATAAAATTGCATTGTAATTGAATACAAAATTGAATTAGCAGAAGGAAAACAAAAGAAATATACATAACATTGTGATGACTTAGTATCTGCAAAATAATTCTCAGTCTTTTATAACCATTATATTTAGGATGACTAATAAATGTCATATTCATTAAAACTGGATGTGATAGCATGTGCCTATAGTCCCAGTAACTCAGGAGGCTGAAATGGGAGGATTGCTTGATCTCAAGAGTTTGAGGCCAGCCTGTACAACATAGTGAGACCCCATCAATTAAAAAAACAAAATTTTATTAAAATGTATTAATATTAGTAGTAAACATTATGTTTAAACTTAGAATTTGATTTACATGATATTAAAGAGTCATATTACAGAATTCTAAAGTATATTTTTCACCATTCATAACTTATCAAAAGAAAGCAATAGCAAAATTGTTCTCTGACATTTATTGATTAATTGTTTATCAATAATCTATACCATTGTGAGTCTTTGGATTAAATCATCCATGCTAAAAGAGTAGCATAAAATAGCTTTGCTTTAAACACTTATAAAATTCTAAGATTAGCAAGCATTTACATTTGGTGTTTCTATGATTAATACCTTCATAAATGTAAACTCTGTTTGTACCAAACCTCTTGATTCAGAAGAAGAGAGTTCTTGACCAAATTTTATCAAAATATAAGCCAGTGGAAAAATGTTTGAAAAAAAAAGAAACAATGAAATTGTTTGAAATTGACAAAAACATGTATTTACTTGAAAATATGGCTTCAGTTTTGCCAATTTTAATTTAATTTGCAATTTTAGGATTAGCACACAAAAGTGAAATGAGTAAGAAAATCCTTCAAAAATATTTTTCAAAGAATTGCATTTATACAGTAAAATTTCCATACGATTTGTTCAATAAACTATTGTTAAAGAAAAATTAAAATTGTTTTTATTCACAATTCTACTCCAGAAACTGAAATTCCATATTATTAACATTGTCTTCACATTTTATAAAAGTAAAATGATTGCTCAATGCAGTGCATTATATTTACCTGGTGCTATAGTTTTGAATACAATTGGTCATCACCAAAACTCACAATCCCTAGTGTGGCAATAATGGAAGGTGGTTTCTTTAAGAGGTGCTTAGGTCATTAAGCTAGATTAATGCCTTCTTCATGGGAATGAGTTTTCTCTCTGGTGGAACAGGGTTAGTTACTAGGAGAGCAGGTTATAATAAAGTGAGGCTGCCTCTCCTAGTTGTTCCCCTTGCACCTGCATGCTTCCCCATTATGACACAGCATGAGGTTCTCACCAGAAGCCAACCAGGTAAGGCTGCCAGGTCTTAGAACTTTCAATCAGCAGAACTGGGAGCTAAATAATCCTTTCTTTTATAAATTACCCAGTCTCAGATATTGTATTATAGCAACAAAACATAGTCTAAGATACCTGGCATAGCTCTTGCACACATTCAGTTCCCTAAAAAGACAGGAACAGTATAGTATATCCTATAACTTATTTATTATCAAGATTACATCCATCAGATTTGACTCTTAGAATATATGGCACAAGGTTTGCTGTTTTATTTTTCATAACTTGATTTAATGGTATATAAATTTCTATTTCTCCTGAGGCAAAGGTCATATTTCCACTAATTTAGATGTATTCCATCTTTTCCTGAAGCTTTATTTTATTTTTAGGAAAGCTTATGTGCCCCAGATGACCCACTCAGGCTTGAAGGCCTCTCTTATAGATGTTCACTGAGAAGTCCAGTATTCTGTCTGCTCTTGGTTACAATTCACGTAGGTATAGATAGGTCTATACTAACATGATGAGTCATTTGTTCTTGTATAATCTGCCATTCTGAAGCATATCTATTCTTTTTCTCTGCCTTACCTTAGGCACAGGAACCTATCTTCTGCTTCTGTATTTATGGAAGCATATAAATTGCTACAAGGTTATGTTCCTAGACTGATTCTGAGACCATTTATTCTCTGAAATTTAGCTGCCTGCTGGCCCCAGAGATCAGAATTCAGGGCCCACAGTCTGGGAATCTATAGTTTCTTGCTTGTTGTCTTTCATTTCTCCTTCTTAGCAATGGAAATATCATCCTAAATTAAAAGGTGATTATAATGTCTTTGTTTATGATTATTTTCTCCAATATTTCCTTGATCCTTTAAGATTTTATTAATTTTTTCACAATAAGCATTTTAAAATAATTAAATAAAAATTTAAATTGTTCATATTTCTATAAAACACAATTTGTAATAATGTGTTTTTCTACATTTCTTAGCTTTGTTAAAAATGCAATCCCAGAAATGCCACACAATAATTCACTAGTATATTCTAAAATGTATCAGTTTCAAATATGCAGTTCAGTTAGGATCAAGCTGAAAATTAGATATTTTAAACATTTTGCTTCTTTTTTTTTATTTGAATAGTTCAAATTGTTGCTGATGTGTATAACCAAGATAGATGAAAGACAAGAGAATGGAAAATATGGTGATGTTAAGTAGTTGAAAATAGACCCAGAGCATCCAAGATAGGAAACGTATCTTATTTTTGCTTGTTTCCATGGTATATCTTATAACTTATTTATTATCAAGATTAATCTTGAAATTGTTGGAAATGGCCTATAAAGATGTTTAGTCAGAGATTAATAAAAAGAAAACATGAAAACAAACATCAATATCAAACAAACAAAATATCAATATCAATATCATCAAATACCTGTTTAAACATCTTGTTATAATCTTAAGAAATTTTAAATTATTATCTCTTTATCATAATTAAAAAGTCAAATAAATTAATCTCAGTTTTACATAAGGAAATATTTCAAAAGATATCTCTTATGTAAGAATATACTATTTACATTTTAATTATATTTAGAAACACAATTATTATACATTTAAAAAGTTATATGCAGAAAAAATTAGTCACCTATATACTTATTAAATTAAACCTCTGAGAACAATTTGTGAATGATTCTTTTACAAATACACAAGCATTATTTATATGCGTTTTTCATCCTTCCAAGATGAAATCATAGAAGTTTGGTAAACTATCATATTTGACTTAGTAATGCCTTAAGAACATCTTTTATCATTGCACATTATTTTAACCAGTGGAATATGTGTTTGTGTGTGTGTGTGTGTGTGTGTGTGTGTGTGTGTGTAATTTATTTCCAATTATTAATTCTTTTGTCCTTTCAAAGTTTGGCTGTTATTGTTTATCATAGTAGTTAATATATATCCATGGTTAACTTTTTAATAGGTCATTAAATTTAACTTCATACCTTCAAATTTTTATTATGGGTAAATACAGTTTTGTAAATTAAATTTATGAGACCATATACATACTATACATACAATAATTGCATTTACGGCTCAGTTGTTTTATTGTGCTTATGCTGTATACTTTTTCTTTCTTTTATTTAGAGCTTAAATAATTTCACTAGTTTATTAAAATAATGACAGTCTATGTTTATTAAATATTTGTCTTTATTTGCCAATACATATGACTATTGCTTCATTCTTGACTAAGGTAATATCCTCTAGTTACAGTAACATTTCTCTGAGAAAAATACTACTCAATATCTACAGATTGTTTCATGCACAATTTGTAGACACATATTTCTAATAAATCAGGATCGATATGCACTGGGTATCAGGCTGTAATTTAAACTTCACTGACATCTTCACTCATGTGACCATAACTCCATGAGGAGAGAAAAAAGAATGTCTCATTTCCCTTGTATTTTTAGACTGCACAGGATGCTCAGCATATTAAGCATAAATAGTGGTTGAAAACATATTTACTAGTTATTGGATTAACTTCTCTCTCTCTATCCAACCTCTAACTTGCTTCATATATTTTGGAAAAAAGCTTGGTTTATCTGTTTTTCAATTTATTCATTGATAAGGAAGTTTGATGAAATGAAAAGTATTTTTTTAGAAGATAGCCTTTTCTTTTAATTAAGCCTTTAGCAATCTAATATGTGAAATATAAATAATTGTTTTAATTGAATTCAGGAATAGCTACAGCACTTTAATCTCTTGGCTTCTTTCTCCTCAATGAAAATAATTTGGCTTCCTCCCAGTTTACTCAGTCATTTACACATCCTCAAGAGAAGTCAAAGGACAGCTCGCTCGGCTGGAGAAGACCCACCTTTCCCTTTACAGTGGTTATGATAAAGCACCTGGCACAAATACTAAACTTTTGTATACGTGTAAGACAGAATTTTTGCAGCAGAAACTCTGCAAAAATGTCCCTCTACAGGAGACAATTGGGTTCCACATTTTGGATAATACATAATTTGCCAGTATTCTTAACCCCATCAGTAGCCATCAGCTTGGACCCCAAAAACACAAAAACATGTGCTCCTCTATCTTCCATCACTTACATCCTTATCACCTCTATTTGCCTTGTATTAACCAGGGTTGATCTCATGATGCCTTATGTACAGAGATATAAGGCATTACTCAGTCTCATATTTCTTACATCTCAGTTCTACAGGAGGCCTCAGACACTTGAATCAGCCATTATTTCCTACACTCTACCCCCTGTCCTGGCACCTCCTATACTACCAGTTATCGCTCCTCTGTCTTCCTGAATCCTTTTACTGGGCTCTCTGAATTTCATGGTTCATTAGCAGCAAAATTTTCAATATCCATATCTTAATCTGTATTTTTATTATAATTGCTATAACAGAATACTTGAGACTGGGTAATTTATAAAGAAAAGAGGTTTATTTAGCACATGGTTCTGGAGACTGGTAAGCTCAAGATCAGGTGAGGGACTCCAGCTGAGTTATAACAGGGCAGAGAAGCAGATGTGAGCACATGCAGAATCCAAACACAATAGGCAGGCTCACTATATCAACCTCTCTTGTATTAACTAATCCAGTCTACCAGAATGGGAGTGGCAACCCACCCAGCTCCACAGGATGGCATTAACCTATTCAACTATTTCTGAAGCATCTGCCCTCATAACCCAACACCTCCCAAAAGACCCACCTCCCAGCACCATCATACTGGCAATTAAATTTCAGCATGAGTTTCGGTGGAAACAAACCACATCCAAATCGTACCAATCCTCAATCTCTTATATTTGATTGATTGTTTTCTTTTTTTTAAAAAAGAAAAATCCAGATGCTCTAGGGACTCTGTTTCCTATTCAGCCTTTGTTGGGTTTGCCCTTTAAGCATGAAAATGGAGTAGTGATCAAGAGGTCTTTAACATTCTCCTCATTTTGATAAACTTCGGATGAGTTTTCTCTTTTCTTAGATCATTTACCTTAGAAAACTTGTAATTGCAAACATTTTCTGGCCCTTCATGATGTAAAAGCCTCTTGCCTGTTTCACTACCCAGAATTGTCTTTCTCAAAGTACCAGTGGTCATTGTTTTGAAAGGTAAATGTGAAGGAAGATGGGGCCTCTGTCTCTGTGATAGAGTAGGAGCCTAACTTTGGTGTGTACCTTGATCCAAGTGGTAAAATCATGTTTTCTCGTGAAACAGATTTTACTTTTCCTTTTAGTAAAGCCAATTAATAGGTACAGATGGCCAGAATCTCCCCACCTCAGTTCTTAGAAACTCTTATCCTTTTTCTGCTTTCCCTGATATTTCTGTTAGTTGTATCGTAATGAAATCAATTTCTGTTTACTCCTCTTGTCTAGCACAGCTTTTCTTTGACCATAGGTAACCTCTGTCATTTTCATTGCTGCTTTTATTGTTTTCTCCCCACACAGCCAGATCTTCAAAGTATTAGTCAGGAGTATATAGAACAATAGGACCAATGAGGGATAGTGGAATTGGCCCATGTATTAGGAAGACCCAGAAATCCCACAACCTGCCATCTACATGCTGGAGAACTAGAAAAACCAGTGCTGTAATTCAGTTCAAGACTGAAGGGCTGAGAACAAGGAGTTCCAGTATTTGAAGGTAGGAAAAGATGAATGTCCCAGATAAGAGAGAGGTTATTTGTCCTTTTCTCCATCTTTTTGATCTATTTGAGTCTTCAACAGATTGGGTGACACCAGTATTGTGAAATGGTAAGAATGGACCTTCTTTATTCAGTCCACTGATACAAATGTTAATCTCTTCAGAAACACCCTCATAGACACACCCAAAATGTTTTACCTTCTATCTGGGCATCCCTTAGCCAAATAAAGTTGACACTTAAACCACTGCATTCAATTTTAATCCTCACATTATCAATTTATATTATGAACTGGCCCTCACTGTTTCAGCTACCCACTT
>NW_016107652.1:1587072-1592878 GCF_001604975.1 Cebus imitator | reverse complement strand
TCCTGGGTTCAGGCAATTCTCCTGCCTCAGCCTCCTGGGTAGCTGGGATTACAGGCACGCACCACCATGCCCAGCTAATTTTTTGTATTTTTAGTAGAGACGGGGTTTCACCATTTTGACCGGGATGGTCTCGATCTCTTGACCTCGTGATCCACCCGCCTCGGCCTCCCAAAGTGCTGGGATTACAGGCTTGAGCCACCGCGCCCGGCCCCGTATAATTATTTCTAATTCTTAGTAATTTAAATAAATGTTGATGGACAACTCATGGACCTCTCAGTACTTTGCAACATTTTATTTCAATAATCTTGTGGTCAACCATACCTCAGCTTCACTTCCATTCAAACTTTAGCATTTTCAATAAATGGAACCTCTCTATAGCATTAACTTCTGTGCCCTGCTCGCTGACTGCCACCTTCTTTTGTTTTGGTCATACTCTTTATTACCATAACTCCAACAACCTTCAATACTGCCAGATTTTCATGGTCTCTTACTGTCTGTAGTCTTTCTTTCTCTTACTCAAGTTACAGTCTACGGCCAATCCTTAAAATATTCCCTTACATACAGTCCAAAACAACTTGCTTTCTGTTAAGTTTTCCTACTTGATTGGGAAAATACTAATGCTATTTAAATCAACTTTTCATCCCTTCTGTGACTATTCCATTGAACTTGAGTGTGGCTAGAGAATAACACACAACTCTACTAGGAAGTCTCACTTTACATTTATAATGATAAATTTATGACACATCTACTGTTGTTAAGAAAACATCTACTGTTAAGAAAACATAATGTATTTTCCTAGTCCATTTAATTATTTTCTATCCCTTAGAAGACTTTCACACATTCTACTTTCTCTTTACATTTCCAAAGTATTATGTTTTCATCTGATGGTCTTATAGTAATCTTTACATAGAAAATTAAAACAATTAAAAAAGAATATCTATAGAGTCCTCCCACCACATCTAATAACAAAGCAGCATCTATACTCTTCTGCTTTATAAAGTATCATATTTCAGAAAATTTAACACACATTTTATAAGATAGTCTTATTTTATGTCACTTAAAGAAAATAAAACATTGCCAATTATACTATAAGATACCATCAATTGTACAATTAATTTAAAAGTGAGATATTAAAGTGAGAAACAAGTTAGGGACATTTTACAATGAATAAGATTGAGAAAATGTGCTTCTATTTATAGGCCATTTATTCACTTACAACATTCTCTCTGCTCTCTGCTCTCCTTGTCATTAGGTATAATACCTAATTACAAATTTCTTCTCACTTCTCAAATATTACTATGTTTTTCTCTCCAACACATTATTACGATCAGTATTCAAAGATGCTGCTATTTTCCCCACGCATAAAGCACAAACAAAGATCTATGCTTGTTTACAATGCCTCTACTCTAATTCTATTTTAAAATCTCTGTAGGCAGTCCTTCGCCCCAACAATCCACCAAAATGCTCTTGTCATGTTAATGACTTCCACATAGTTAAATCTAGCAGTTCTTAATCCTCACCTTACATAATATACCAGGAGCGTATGACATAGTTATTCATTTCCTGCTTACTTCTTCACTTGACTTCCGGGATATCACACTCTTGCTTTCGTTCCTGTCTCACTGGTTGTTTTTTCTCAGATTGCCTTGATGATTTCTTCTCTTGTTCCTTAGCTTTAGAGTGCCCGGAGACACAGGCATTATATTTATTCATTCATTCAGACAGACAGACAGGCAGATAGATGATAGATAGACAGACAGATAAACGATAGATGGATAGTGGTTTATCTATAGATAGATATAGATATATGTAGATAGAGGTATATATATATATCTGTCAAAGCTATTTTTATCTGTGTCATCTATATCTATCTATATCTGTATCTATATATCTACCTAGCTATCTAAATTGACTTTTGGGGGTACAGTTTTATGAGTTTTAGCAATTGCACAGGTCATGTAACACAACCACAATTAAGCTATAGAAAAATTCACTCACCTTGAACTGAATTTTTGTTGTTCTCTCTTTTGTAACTACACTATCTCCCAACCCCTAATTCCTGGAAATTATTGATGTATTCTCCATACATATAGTCTTGCTTTTTCAAAATTATCTTGAAAATGCAATAATAGAACCTGTAACCTTTTGGATCTGCCTTTAGCATAAAGCATTTCACATTCATTCATGTTGTTGTGTTGATTATCAGTAATTTGCTCATTTGAATTCCTAATTCAGTATTCCATTGTACAGTTACCTTAAAGCTTAGGTATTTGCTGTTTGAAGGATATATATTTGCATTATTTTCAGGTTCTAATTATTGGGAATAATTATATTATAAATATTTACAATTTAGTTTGCAAATACATCTTCATTTCCTTAGGATAAACAGCCAAGAACAAAGCCATTGGGTCTCAATGCAAAAGTCATCTTAAATTTCTAATTAGCTGCCAAAGTGTTTTCCAAAGAAATTCTACCACCTCACCAAGAATATTAGAAAGTTCTAGCTGCTGTATAATTTTACCTGCATTTAACACTCATCTCTAAGTTCCATCTCACATGGTGCTTTCTGAAAAATTATCACAAAAGTGTCATCTTCTATTATCACTAACTGTATAAACATTTAAGAAAATGTCTATGGAATACTAAGTATAATCTTCAATTTACTGTTAGCTGTACCAGCAATTAAAAAAAAATTTAAGTCTCACTTCAACACATTCTTCCTAGAAAAAAATGAACTAACATTTATTCCTTAAATAAATTTGCTTTGTATTTTTTTTGCCACTCATCCCATTTGAGATGATGAAATGCTTGAATAAATTTCTTAATGTCATAGCTCTTTGCAGACTATTTTCACTGCCATAAATAGATTTTCTGCATAAATTCCATTTTAGTACACTTTTCTTTTGTCCATTTATTAAATATGTTTTACTTGTGAGAATATTATTTTCTATCAAAAAGGAGACCTAAAATATTATAATAAAATGATATTATGTTTAAAAGTATTTTTGTTTTGTATCAGTACTTGTTGAGTCCTACTGTTTTTTATTTATTTTTATTGCACATTAGGTTCTGGGGTACATGTGCAGATCATGCAAGATTGTTGCATAGGTATACATGTGGCAATGTGGTTTGCTGCCTTCATCCCTCCGTCACCTGCATTTGGCATTTCTCCCCATGTTACCCTCCCTGACCTCTGCCCCCAATACTGTTGATTAAAACATTTTTCTCAATATATTAATAATCTAAAGAAGTGCAGATTAAATTGACAGTTTTTATACTATGCTCAACCATAGCTATGTCTCCAGGCTTCAGGTTAACACAAACATTTGCAGAATTATGAAAGACTTGAGTGTCCCAGTAGACTTTTAATTCCCTATGAGATTTCTAATAAAAGTTTATGTATACTTGATAATTTCCTATATTGCAATACAATTCAGAAATATCTACCAATTTCTCTTAGGGATATGGTTTGAGCCTGACATCATAGAAATTTCCAAGTAATTCTAGTCTTCCCTTTTCATAAGGTGTTACCATTGCTACTTTGTAGACTAATTTGGAATAGACATTCCATTTTAATTTATTAAAAGCAGTTACCAAGAGTGCCGTTTCAATATTGTAATAAATACTCATAGCTCTCATGTTCAAGGTTTACACAGTAGTTTAAACACAGACTCTGGAGATAGACCCTCTTTTTTAAGTCATGCCTTCTTGTAGTGAAAGACATTTACTTGAATTTAATGCCTCCGTGACTTTATCTTTTTTAAAAAATTATTTATTAAATGACAAGTAAACACTGTATATATTTGTGGTGTGTAGCATGATTCTCTTTTGTATGTATACATTGTGGAATGGCTATAGCAAGCTATTTAAACTGTATATTACCTTATGCACTTACACATTTTTACGAGTGTAGTAAAACCACTTAGATCTTTCATGAAAGACAGTATACTGAAAAAAGCAGAACAAAAGAAGCAAAACACATATAAGGGAGTTCTAATAAGGCTAGCAGTGAATTTCTCAGCAGAATCCTTACAGGCCATGAGAGAGTAGGATAATATATTCAAAATTCTGAAGGAGAAAATTGTCAATCAAGAATGCTGTTTCCAGCAAATCTGTTTTTCAGAAATGAAAAAGAAATAAAAAAGTTCCCAGACCAACAAAAGCTCAGGGAGTTCATCAACAGTAGAACTGTTTCAAAAGAAATATTAAAGGTCGTTCCTCAAACTGAAAGATATTGATGTGAATGAGTAACGTAAAATATATAGAAAAGTAAAAAACTCACTGGTAAAAGTAAGTACACAGTCAAATTCAGAATACTCTAATACTATAATGATGGTGTCCAAATCAGTTACATCTTTAGTATAAAGGTTAAAAGGCAAAATTATTGAAAATAATAACAACTAGAATAATTTAAGGCCTATACCATATAAAATGGCATAACTTGTACATCAAAAGTGTAAAATATAGAGAGGCTGAAATAAATATGTAGAGTAATTTTATACAATTTGATATTTAAATTGCTATAAGCTAAAAATGGTCTACTATAAACTATAAGATGATTTATCTAAAACTCATAGTAACTACAGAGTTTCTTTATCTTTAACATGAGAGTAGCAGAATGCCTCTCTCTATGAATGTGAAATGTGAAAATCCATTTCATGCAGTTGACATGACACACATTGCAAAACACACCTTAGATATATTTATGTATATTATCTAAATTTTTTTGCTATTACTTCCGAGTCCACACTAGGGTCATGTTCTGGTCCCTGTTCATTCATGTGTGCATAAATGACTATGTCTACACAGTGTGGATTGGATTTTCTCATATTTAATCAGCTTTTTTCTTTCTTTCTTCTTAATCACTCTACCTTTTGTATTTTCTACTTGTTTACACTTTCTTAGCTTCTGGCGTTTCTTTAAAAGTGCTATAAATTCATATGATAAACTATAAAGTTTCTATGCATTGCATTTCTGGAATTTCAGCTATTTGTACAACAGATAGGACCAGACGGTAGTAAAAGTGGGAAGCATAGATCTTCCCACCTTGGTAGAATTACTGGAAATAGAATTTATTATTCATAAGTAGCATGACACCAAATATATAAGAGGAATTTGGGGTTGAATGATAGACAACACAAGCATGACCATAACACTGTCGATCTGAATCATGAGTGTGATAAATTCGTGTACCTCCTCTGATATTTACATCATGTATTGTGTATATAATTAAGTACCCCAAATTTTTCATTTGAAAAGAATATCAGTAGAAAGGGGTCATCCCCATTTCTAAACTCCTATGATCCTTTAAAGATCAGAGTGCTATGTATTAGTAGTGTGTTCCCAGGATAAAATTTAGTAAGAATTCATAAGACAGGCTTTTCGAGTGATGTATTAATGTGCTGGATGTCCACTACAGAGAAGGAAACGTGGCAGAGCATCTTCAGGAATTGGAAGGGCCTAGGTTCACTAATCAGTCTCTCTACTTTCTGTCTTGTGACACTGGACATCCCGAGACCTTATTTGAATTAAAGATAGACTCTATAGTGTAGTTATTTTGAAATAAAGTGACATAACATGTAACTTCTTCTTAAGAAAGGTCAATTTTTTTATTTAAGCAGAGAGCAGATAATTACAATTATATTTTAGTAATTACCCAAAGTGTATATATGCATCATGGAATAAGTCTTCAATATCAAGTCATAAGCATGTAGCATAGTTCTGCTTTAGAACAGATTGAACACTGTAAAAATGTCTATATCCCTTAAAAAGAGATAATTTGTCTTTGGAAAATGAGGCATGCTGG
>NW_016107652.1:1562610-1586404 GCF_001604975.1 Cebus imitator | reverse complement strand
GATCCCACTCTGTCACCCAGACTGGAGTGCAGTGGTGTGATCCCAGTTCACTGCAACCTCAGCCACCCAGGTTCAAGTGATTCTTGGTCCTCAGCCTCCCGAGTAGCTGGGACTACTGTCACCTGCAACCTCACCTGGGTAGTTTTCCTATTTTTATTAGAGACAGGGTTTCACCATGTTGCCCAGACTGGTCTTGAACTCCTGAGCTTCAGTGATCCACCTGCCTTGACCTTCCAAAGTGCTAGGATTACAGATGTGAGCCACTGCACCCAACCCTAAATTCACTTTTCCTTTTTATTTCTATTTGTTATATATGGACCAGAATGACAGGACAATATTTAGAAGACATTTGAAAAACCAACCACCACCACCACCACCACCACCACCAAATTTTTCAATCCACACATTAATATCCTCAGCTATACCCTTAAATGTCTTAGGTTATTGAAAGATTTTATGAATGCTAATTTATTTCTCTCTCTTAAGAGAGTGATGATAATAGGAAGTGTCTCATAGATGATGGTACATGATATTAAAACAAGCATCCCTTTGAAACATATTGATTTAAAGGTTAGAAATATGAGCTGCTTTGTGAGTCATTTAAAATAAAAAAATTTAATCAATGCTTAGTCCCACTTTAATTTTATGTATTTCTAAATTGTTAAGAATTACATTAACAAACACATTTGTCTATTAGCCACCACTTCCCCCTGCAGTTCTGAAAATATGCTACAGACATTCTATTAGGGGACAGCTCCAGTAACAGAAGATTGAGAAGATGGCTTATTTCCAATTTTATTTTTCCAATAATAAAAGGACTTTCACTGCTGTTAACATCTAAAGTTTGTTCAAGAAGATACCTACCATGACAGATTTTTTTAAAGAAAAAACATACTAGCTAATTAGCTAAGAAAAAAGCTTTGCATTTTGTGATAGAAGCTTTTTCCATTGGCTTGAATCAAAAGAAAAATTAAACTGATAGAAGCTTGCCTTTTAACTTAAAAAATCTTTTGTTTTTCTCAGTTTCAGCACTAAAAAATAAAGCAAAAATAGAAAAATAAAGACATCAAAGAATAAGGAAGATGAAAAATGATGAAGTCCAGAATTAAGAAATATTTTTTAGTTTTACTTTCAAAATGTAATGGTTTATGGAAAAGATAACCTCTCCTCTGTGAAATATAACTTACATTTGTTACAATGAAGGTTTTATATTTTAACTTCATCTTTTTTTTCTTTCTGGATCTGTTTATTTTTGAATTTGTTTTAAATTAGAATTTAATATATACACATTTTATTCTCAGAAAATATATGTGGACCAGGCACAGTGGCTCATGCCTGTAATCCCAGCACTTTGGGAGGCTGAGGCAGGTGGATTACTTGAGTCCAGGAGTCCAAGACCAGCTTGGGAAACATGGTGAGACCCTGTCTCTACAAAATATTAGGAAATTAGGCAGGCATGGCAGTGCATGCCTATAGAACCAGACGCTCAGGAGGCTGAGATGGGAGGATCACTTGGGCCCAGAAGCTAGAGGCTACAGTGAACCTTGATTGGGCCAGTGTACTCCAGTCTGGTGACAAAGCAAGATGCTGTTTCAAAAACAAAGAAATAAAAATAATAAAAATATATATGTAAATCTCAATTGCATTCTTTTGAAAATTGGTCAGTCTTGCTATAGCAAATATAATAGTATGATGTTTAGGACAAAAACGTATGTAGAAGCAGACTACACACAGGAGACTGAGCAGAAGCAAATAGCAGGGTGAGAGTAAAAGTTATAGGTCAGTCATAATCCAGTGGCTGGGATATGGACAATATTATATGTAAAGAAATAATTGGATAGCTAAGATCCAATTGCAATGAAAAAGAATAAAGAAGACTGTGTTAGGTTCTGTATTTATGCATTGGCCAGGTGAAGAGGCAGTGAGATACAGTGTTTGATGTGCATGGTCTCTTAATTTGGGTTAAAGTCCAAACCCTGATTCTTCCCCTTAACAATTTTATATTGGCTTTGGCTTCAGTCAGCTGTTAACTCCATTGTGCCTGCTTTGAGGAATTGTAGTAGAATTAAAGATGTAACACACATCTACAATATTTGCACAGCTATTCCTGATACACAATAGGAGCTGAGTATATATTAGCAACTATCATAATGCCATATTTTCCTGGATACAATTATCTAATTTCTAAATTGAATAATTTATACTTAAAACACAAGATAATTTGAGAAGAGCATTCCTTCTTTGTGTATTTATGGCATTTAAAAAAGGCAACACTTCTAATGTAGTTGGTCTGTTTTATAAGTAGTATAATTAATAGATGTCTAATTTTGCCATCACATAAACTCATACTATGAATGAGTGCAGATTGTAACATTCATAGTATGGGCTGAGATTTTGAACCATCAGTTAAAAAGGATATTGAATTCCCAAGGAAGAGTAGTCAGTATTATTCTTACTGCTGTGCTAGAAGGTGCCAGATACCTCTCAGCTTTACACTTACTCTATGACACATTTCTCTCTCATATTAGAGCTGGAAGACTGTACAATACATTTCCCTAATTCCATGTTCCATATTCTTTCAATGAAAAGTAATGGTGGTAGAATAAAGATTAACATAGTAAGTGAAATCTTTTTTTTTTTTTTTTTTTTTCTGGAACAGGCAGCATAAGTAGCAATGGCAACAGCAATGGGCCAGCACATGTGGCCAGCCTAAGTGTGATCATAGGTCCAGCAGCTTCTACTCTGAGTACAACTTTTTCATTTTTGCTCTTCCATTCCTTCAATTAAGGTTCAGCCAAAGATATGACCGATTTACTGTATTATATTTTCTTCCTTCAGATTGTTTTCCCTTTTTCTATTGAGACTTTACTTAATAGTCATTACATTTACTGACTATAACCATTAGAAGTAAAAGATCTCTAGTTCAAGAACTTTGGATACAACCTGATGTTTGAATAAAGAGTGAATAACTTAATTGTATGTATGAATTGCTGCAATTCATTATATGCTAGTTTATGTAATATAATTACTGTAAATTGATACTACAAGTAATCATGTATAGTAATGGTAAATGCACATTTGACAATCTACATAACAATATCAGTCAGCATTATATTAATATTATTTCAAAGTATTTTGCCATTAATAATTCTCAGTTTTCAATGATACATTGACGCATTTGGTCTTTTCAGTATTCAAGTGAGTCAAGATACATAGGAACTGAGATTTAAAAAAGGAAATAGGCCAGATGCAGTGGTTCATGTCTATAATCCCAGCAATTTAGGGGACTAAGGCAGGCAGATCACTTGAGGCCAGGAGTTCAAGACCAGCCTGGCCAACATTGTGCAATTCTGTCTCCACTAAAAATACAAAAGTTATCCGGGTGTGACGGCACACACCTGTAGTCCCAGCTATTCTGGAGGCTGAGGTGAGGGAATCACTTGCCTCTGGGAGGTGGAGGTTGCAATGAGCTGTGATCACACCACTGCACTCCAGCGTGGGTGGCACACTGAGACTCTGTCTCAAAATAAATAAACAAATAAATAGGAAACTATGTATATGATTTCAGTAAATAAATTCTAAATAGTATTATTTCTTCACCATCAATATTATTATGTTAATTAAAGCATGTTAACTTAAATATTTCATGAAATGTGTTAGATAATTCAAAATGAATGCCACATTTTAAATCATTAATAGTTCCACCATCATAAACATAAAAAAGATAGCTTCATCAAAACATATTCATAAAAAGTTCCTCATTTATTTAAACTAATATTGAAAGAAATATATTTATACATACATATATGTATATATCTCTCACATATGTATATTCATATAAACATATGTACCTATATAAATGTCAAAAAATAGTACATTTCACATTAGTTCTATTTCTACAATTTTTTAAAAAGCCTACAGATGCTGATCACTGACAAAATTAAAAATATATGTATTGAATAAATATATATTAATGAGGCAGAGTTAAGTAAATGTTAACATTAAAGGTCATGTAGCCATAGCCATGAATTTTAAGGAATCCAAATTCATTAAAACATGCAAATTTATTATGGTCCATCAATGAGCTAGGTTGCACAATGAAGAACAGATAGACAGTATTTCCTAAAGTCATTGCTTTCCCATAAGAACTTAAGAGATAATACAGAAAAAGAACATGTTATTTAGCATAGGATACCTCAAATTTAAAAAAAATGGCATAATTTCAAATCCTTAAGAGGTAAAATAAAAGATGAAGAAATTTTCAAATTTACCAGAATAAAAGACAACTGTTTTCACAAAACAGGGCCTAGTCTTGTGTGAAAAACTTTTAGAGAATTATTATAAACAAATGACATGATTTGATTAATGTTTTATAGGTCCCTTGATTGCTTTATAAAACTTTAGTCCATATGCAAACAATGAAGCTATTTCAGAATCTCGGGAGAGAAAGTGGAAGTTTAATTATTGCTGAGGCATTAAAGGGGGGAAA
Organism: Cebus imitator; assembly: GCF_001604975.1. Lineage (NCBI taxonomy): Eukaryota > Metazoa > Chordata > Mammalia > Primates > Cebidae > Cebus > Cebus imitator. The sequence continues at coordinate 1,581,915 of NW_016107652.1, read as the reverse complement.
TTTGGTCACTTAGGTTACACATCACAAGTAATCTTCACAGATGCGCTGAAATTCTGCATGTGAGAGATGAGAAAAAAAGAGGTCTCAAACATGATATCTCAGTTTTAGTCTAAACATCAGTTAGGTGGCATGTTTATAATGAAACAATTTAAGGAAGGAACAGTTCATGGAAAAGAGGTGTCAGGATATTCATAGAAATTAGAGGTAACAAAGTAAACTACATGTATTTTAAAATATAGAAGACTTTCGATTTTATTTTTAATACTAAACATGAAATACATAATACTTAATAATACCTTTAGTGATAGTGTTATTAACCTTAATGATTGCTTAAGTCTTTTGTAGGTCCTACTGTATAATATTGTGTTGAATTAACTTAGTGCATTTGCCATGTACAAAATACGGATCATGTGTATGCTGTTAGTATGGTTTGGCTCTGTGTCCCCACCCAAGTCTCATGGTGAATTGTAATTCTCAGTGTTAGGGGAGGAATCTGGTGGGAGGTGATTGGATCATGGGGGTGGTTTCCCCCTTGCTGTTCTTCTGACAGTGAGTAAGTTATCAGGAGATCTGAGGGTTTAAAAGTGTAGCACTTCTGCTTCAATCTCTTGCTCTCTCCTGCCACCATGTGAAGAAGGTCATTTCTTCATTTTTGCCTTCCACCATCATTGTAGGTTTCCTGAGGCCTCCCAGTCATGCTTCCTGTTAAGCCTGCAGAATTGTGAGTCAATTAAACCTCCTTTCTTCCTAAATTATCCAGTCTCCTATAGATATTTATAGTAGTGTAAAAATGGACTAATACAGTTGTGGTATTTGCTAATCTGCAAATTTTTAAAAGTCTTTGAGTAACTAGGCTCTGAAAAGTGGGCACACTGATGTTAAATTTTTCCCAATGGATTTACTAATGGTTGTAATATTAAAGATATTGAAGATTTTTTAATAATTTAAAGCAAATAGATTTATAAATTTTATCTTTTTAGGTAAAAAATGTTCTTCTAACTTTATATTTCATATTCATTAACAGAAAATTATAATATCAGCTTATTTTATTGTAAAAGAAAATTATGTGTTTTAATTCATATGTAGCACATTTATTTCCATAATGAATATGTAAACATTTTCTTATTTTGAAAATATTTAAAAAATAATCATAAGATGCAAAAATAGTTATGCATAAAAATTTATATTTATGAATACCATTGAACCACATTCAGAAGGCACTGAAGCCTGTTCATTAATCCAATAAATTAAGAACCTTAGGTTTTAATACTCATATCCAGGTAATTGTAAAACTAGAAAGAAACTACAACAACAATGGTGAAATTAAACTTTGAGAAAATTTCTATTGTTTTCACAAATAACCAATCACAAACTCTTTGCTGTTATTATTATATCTTATTGGTAATGTTTTCAGCTTTCATAAAATTTCATCAGAAATGTATAAAAGTTAAACAAAGAAGAAATTTTATTTTTCAAAACAAGTGAAATGTTTCAGACTACAAAAAATACTGCAGAGAATAAACATATTAAGCACCAAGACACACACACACACAGAAATACACATAAACACAAACACACACACACTATATATAATACAATGCTTACAATCAAACTTAACCTAAATAGTACCATAGTTTATCCATCTTTCTGCTTCTTGCTCTTTCCACTCTGTATTGTGTTCAAGAAAATAATACAGGCTGGTTTATATAGTTGTGGTTTTGTAAACTGTATGTTGTATCGTTGCATGAATATGGCATATTTTATTTATACATTTAGATCAATTCCAGGTTATACAATTTTATATCACTTCCAGTATTTATACATTATTAAGATGCTATAATCAATCATCTGTCCAGGTCCTCTTTATATCTATAAATGACCTTTCCCCCTAATATTATAACAATCATCAGGTGTCTTTTTGGGTAATATAATGTGCACATTTTCAGCTTTACCAAATATATAGCCAAAATGGTCACTGTAGTTGTTTGCAATTTGACATACCTATTCATCAACAATTCATAGGGTTTCTAGTTGCTTCATATTTGTTCATTATTTAGCAATTTAGATTTATTAATTTGTGAAAATATGATGTATAAAATAATTTTTGGTATGTTGCCATATGCATTTTCTAGATTAACAATTATGTTGAACATATTTTCATATGTCTATTGAATAACGTACATTACTATTATGTGAATTGTCTGTTTCTAACGTTTTCCCATTTTATTCTACTGTTAGGCTAATCGTGACTTTATTTTTCTTTTTTAAAATTTATGTTTAGAATTATTTTTATATTAATTTGCTAGTTTTGCAGACTTTACTCTGAGTTAATAAACTCAAAGTCAATCTCATCTACTCTGAGGTTGTGACATATTTTACAATTCTTTGATTAATCCATTCTTCAGGAAACTGATACAGTTGACAATACTAAAATTTTCCATTTGTAATTACTGGGAATTTTTTTTCATTGAAAAAACATTCCCTTAATTGCATTCATGAAAATAGACCCCTACATTTTATTTGGATTTATAAAATTTTTCTCTGCCCATATAGACCAACATGAAATTGATTTTTGAATGGTGAAGAATAGTAATTTGAATTAACTGACTATGGATATTTTATTAAATAATTCACTCTTTCACTATTTTTGAGCAAATCTACATAATTTTTAGAAATTCTACTGTGATGAATTAGTACAGAAAGTTACTGCGGACAGAGGGGAGATCAGAGCTCTCAAAGAAACTGTAGGTTGTCTGTTGGAAGCTGCAAGTATTTCATTATTACTGGAGCAAAGCTAGGTATAGGAAAAGGTGTGGTCCCAGGCTTTATCAGAAGTATCATATAGTTTGGAAGATTTTAAATTTTATAAAGGTGCAATAGGGCATTATTGAAATTTTTTAAATGAAGTGTAAACCTTATTTTAATTTTAACGTCATCACTCCAATAACTGAACCTGCAAACACATTTTGAGAAAAAAAAATACACACACTGGCCATTAGGACAGATATTTTAATGGTTTAGCAAAAGGTGATGGAGAACTAATGTAGAGGTTAATAATTTATTTAAAGAAAGAAAACATTTTAAATTTAGTTTGAGATTAGTTCCGTTGATATTAAAGACATTTTATATGTGAAAAATGATTACAAATGTGATCCACACAAAACTGCTTAGTATTATCATTTCAATAGAGAATATTATGTAAAAAAAGAAGCTGTATCTTATATCATGGATAAAGTAAAATAATGAAACAAGAAAAGAGTAGCCAATATGTTTAAATTGATGATGTTTTGAAATGTAGATAATATACTTAAAGAGGAAATGTAATATTATCTGAAGACATAATATAAAAGTCATAATTTCCTGTTCAAATGATTTGTAGACTTTTAAATTTCATGAAGAACAATGTTGAAATATGATGAAAAAGTATTTTTATCTAAAATCACCACAATCAGTAGCAAGAAGCAGCTTTTTAATTTTTTTCTATTAGACAGAGTTCTGTGTAATTTTTCTTCATAAATAAATTGTTGGAGTAGGAGTATAGAAAATATTATTTCTCTCTGTACACAAATGTAAAATAAAGGGTACAGAGATACATCGGAAAGGACTAAAAATGGCACTGCATTATAAATAAATGAAAGCCTATAATTGACATGTTAGTAATAGCCAACATTAAATGCATGTTACTACTATCAGAAGTGGGAAAAATTAACATACTTTCCGACACTTTCCAGTAAACATTTTAGAAGACATCATCCTTCCTATTGTCCTGTATTCAATAAAGTAAAATTAACGGATATAAGTGATTAGTTTCCAAAAGTAGGCTTTATTCTGTGTTGGACTTCTTCTACAAAGGTTTTGCCTGCAGTCAGAACAATTGAAAGTCCTAACAGCTGTATGGCTGACACAGTCATAGAGTGTGGCTGTAGAATGTACAACAACTCTTACACAAGTCATTAAGTAAACCTTTGAACAAGCATCTAACTTTTCTTGATGTGGTCCAATCCATTAAAAATAAAAAATTAATTATGCTTTTTAGGAAATGGTGTATTTGTTATATTTTGGTGATGAATTTAACCATAATATTTCATTGCAAAACATAGCCAATCTTGGAATGATTTTTCCTTAAATAAGAAATCATTTTTTCCTTATCCTAGTTTTTCAGATTGGCTACATGTATTGGACAGGAAAAGATTTATATAAATGCAATGTTTCCTATAAAAGAATTTTTGTAATAAAATTTCAGTTATAAACTATATGTATTTTTTCTAGTTCACTTTTACTGAAAGCCCCTGAAAATATGAATGAGAAAATTACTGTTTCTCTTACTTTCACAGAATCAGCCATCACGCCAAAGTGACTTTCAACATTGAACTACATTTCACAACACTCGTATTCTCTTTTTTACTCCAACTTGCAAGACATTGAGTATGTCACTTAATCATTTTATTTGTAAGCTAAAGAGAGATAAACATTATTGAGTTTACCTATGTGGTGGGCTTCCAGGGACAGAAAGAAATGCAAAGTTCATTCAGAGAATAATTCCATACCGATAGTGTCTCCATGACTGAAAGCCAACATATGTATTTAATGCTATTTGTATGAGGCCAACACCTGAACATATTATTAGACTTGAAAGTAAGCATTCTAATACTTGCTCAGATTGTCTAGACTTAAATACAAAAGTATTGAGTTACTCCCCTAGCAAAAATTTTCTGAGATTAATGAATAAAGACAAATTCATGAAATGGAGCATGACTATAGACTTAGATGAAATTGCTGAAGTTATGACAGAAATGTGTGTGTATGCAAAGGCAGCAAAAGAAAATTACTGAAAAGAATCTCATTTCTGCATAATTAGGCTTTAATCACTGAAAGACAGGAAAACTGAAACTTTTTCCTTTTATTCCCTATTTTTATAATATCTGGCACAGGATCTGACACCTCTCTCTCCCTCTCTGTCTGCTTCTCTCTCTCTCTCTCTCTCTCTCTGTCTCACTGCCCTCCCCCTCTCTCTCCCCTCCCCCACACACAAGTAGACACACACACACAGGTATACATTACAATTTTGACTACGACAAAATTTGATATACGACATAAAACATAAGTAAAAAGTAATCAAAATATATTTTCAGGTATTTGCTTGGAAGTGAAAAACTACTCCCAGACCCCTTTTAATCTTTGTCTCCAAAAAATAACTATTAATAACATTTTAAGAATATTCTTTAGAAATATTTCTTAGAATGGGAATTATTTTTAAATGCCCTTAAAGATGTAAGATGTACTATATGATGATGCATTGCTGTTTATACTCTCATATGCGTTTCTTTAATACCAACCTGTTATTGGCAATTAGATCTATCTCACAAAGATAATGAAGTTAATTTGGGATTTAAAAAAAAGTTTATTGTCAGCCTCTCCTTCTATTACTCATTCATTTAATACTACCTTAAGACAATAACATTAACATATTATGTACCATGTCCTACATACTATTCCAACAGCTTTACAAATACTGAATGATTTAATCATTTAATATACCTTTGACTTTTATAAGAATTTTAGACATAAAGAAACTCATTTTACAGAAAAGGAAATAAGAAAATGAGAGAAATTTATGTTCCAGAATGTCACCATGCTAGTTATGGAAGGACTGGTGCAACACTCCCAGCTGCGTTTGCACACACCAGTCTACACTACCTCATCTACTTACACATGGATGATGTGATTTTATTACTACATGCATTGAGAGGTCTAATATACAACTAGGCAAATTGAATACTTCCATAAAAATTCACAGTATTTAAAAAAGTCATTAAAATATATTGTCAGGGAATTTAGTATTTTAGAATGCATGCACAAAGCCCAAAAAATATTTTGTATAGACACTTGCTTTACCTGAATTACACTGAGAACACTCATTCATCCATTTAAATATTCAAACACAGCACCATCAATAGTCTGGTTCATTTATTTTTTATTATTAAGATTCATAATGTGGTGTTATTTTAAACAGACTTTAAAGTAGAATTTACCCGTTTTTCCTGACATGTGAAATATGATCACTAGATCAAACAGCACCATCAACGAGCTGAATATTTGGAGAACATTATGTGTCTTTTGGTAAAAATCAATTCATATAACCTGCCTTGTTTATATGCAAATATTTTATAACATTTCCATGTTATGAAGTCCTGCTTCTTATTTTAATTTGTCCTAGAACAAACTATAAAAATTAAGTGCAAGGCAAATCTTTCATCCCAATTCTTATTTCATTCTCATTAGTTGGTAGAATTTGCATAATTTTTATCAAATTACATTTACTGTGTTTTACTTTTTCTTATTTTTCCTTAAACTCTTTTTGTCATTTATTCAGTTTAATCTCTTGCATTATACATACATTCTCTTGCATTATGCACATACACATGCCTATATAAGCTATGTATTAACTATAAATTATTTGTAAACATAATTACAAATAATACTGGATAATACAGAAGTATACAGGTGTATTATTCTGTTCTCACGCACTAATAAAGATATGTTTAATACTGGGTAGTTTATAGTTCCACATGGCTGGGGAGGCCTCACAGTCATGGTGGAAGACAAAGGAGGAGCAAAGGCACATCTTACATGGCAGCAGGCAAGAGAGTGTGTGCATGGAAACTGCTCTTTATAAAACCATTAGATCTCATGAGACTTATTCACTATTATGAGAACATGCATGGGAAAAACCTGCCCCCATGATTCAATTACCTCCCACTGGGTCCCTGCCATGACATGTAGGGATTAATGGAGCTACAACTGATGATGAGATTTGGGTGGGGACACAACCAAACCATATCAATAGGAAAATGAATTAAATCATGTTATAAAGGTATCAGGGTTTCATTTTCATTTGGAATGCAATAACGACTTTCATATAATTTTATGTAATTTATGTTTTGAACTTTCAATACTTGCCTATTCTACCACTAAAACTCTGTACTACAGTTAACTGTTTCTGACACAGTGGTACATTATTCAGAACTCATGTCATTCACTCTCCATAGAGCAGTAACCTCAGAATATCTATAGGTGGCAATATATGTTTTCATTGGTGGTCTTGCTTACATGTTCCCTTGTCAGTAATATTTATCCTGAATCTGGTTGGTGTTCTCCAAATTGCTCACAGCTTCCGTGTTTAACTCATTAGGTATCTAATAGCAGCTATTGTTTATATGTATTTCACAGAATGAATTCAACTTTCTAGACTTAGCACAAAAGCAAATATTCCTCAAAATTTTTCCATCAAAGTCTGACATTCAGAGGCCCCTCACTCCATGGAGGTGCATAAACTTTTATGATACAGCAACAAATATTGTTTTTTAGAACCAAAATTATCTCCCTTTCTTACAAGTAGATTTGTTTGGTAGGTAAATGCTGTGATCAGCATAATGACAAGAAGGACAAATCTCTCCTAGGGCCATGTTTAATAAAAGAAATAGTTATTCAATGTTCTGTCAGTCAGGTACTGGCTGTAATTTTGAAAGAAAAATTTTCATATACAATGTAAAAGTTATGTTTCATTGATAGTAGTGAAAATTTATAGAGTCTTTTTAGTAGACAGTGGAGAAAAATTTTATAGGTCAGGAAAAACAAGAGAGAGATGAAAAATAAACATATATAATGGATAAGTAAATTTAATTTTTGCTTTTGTGTTTATGCAATTAGAATACTGTGTTCTGTGTTCCTATGAGAACTTCAGTAGTGTCTTCCTGTCTACTTTGAGGTATACAGCCAAATATGAATATGACCTCAGTACAAGGACAGAGTAATAACAAGACTGCTGTTTCGTGGACATCTCTAGCTCTGTTGCACTACTATTTCTTGGGTATGAAGATCATGTCATATTCTTTTTCAAGTGTTTCCTCTTCGAGCTCAAAAATAACTAAACAAATAGACACCTTTGAAAAACTCAGTGAGGCTTACTATGAAAGGAAAATAATATTTCCACTTACATTTCCTTAAACCTTATAATCAATTTGCAAATCTCACTGTATTTATAAATGAAACATGTTTTTTGTTAAAATTAAAACCACTTAGGTCTTCACTTGTTCTTTGATGTATGCTCAATTAACTTGTAAATTTGACAGATTAAATTTTTCTAACCATCTAAGACCATTTATAAACTTCACTAAGTAATCATGACACTTCAGATTACAATTACAAATTCAATATGTCTAATTCTTTCAAGCACTTCAAAACACTTAATAAGTGAGACTTTAAGAGCCAGTATGCAATTTGCTGAATTCCATCTGCCTGCCAGGGAGACCACTGGTATGCTGCACAATTAAGACTTTGTGAATTTAAAACCGTAGATAGAGATGTTGGGGAGTAGAGCTTGAAGACATATAGCTGAGTGAGCATGAATTCTTTTAATTTGTGCCATAGATAATGCTAAGACTGAAGTAACATTACAATGGCTATAAGATGTTTGTAGACTTGAACCTATGTTCCTCTCTACAAGCTCCCAAGGATAACTAATAAATCAAAAATAAAGACATATTGAAATTATATATATAAATTACATATATTTGTGCCTGTGTGTGTGTGTGTGTGTGTGTGTGTGTGTGTGTTGACATGTACTAGGTTGTTACCAATTATTAACAAATGTCTGATCACTTGGATATATTATAGTTATATATTTTTAATTTTTATGTTCTGTTAATGAAGTTTCCATTATTTGGTGCAATAGTTATCATGGTGATAAGTTTCTAAAATAGCCTTGAAAATTTTGCGTTATGCATCTTAAAATTCTTAAAGCAGTATTTATTGCTAAAATAATTAGTTTTTAAATTTTGCTTCATCAATAGGTTTTATCAGGATTCTGTTACCTATATAAACTGATTTTGAAAATAACTGGCTATGTTCCATGTGGAAAGATGAGATATGCAGAAGGATGTTGATTATATTTAAAGTATAAGGTAATTCATCTGTAATAATATAATTATTACATACATGAGCATCCATGTAAATATACAAATTCTATAACTTGAAACATTTTGATATTGTAACTCCTCTAGAATGTCTACATTTTATTAGCTTGCACTATTTTATTACTAATAACAATATGGGATTGTGAAGGTTTTTGAACACTTTCTAGTTTTTAGGCACTACCCTAAGCATCTTCTAGGTTACCGGCTAGAGTTATTTTTCATTTTTAAAATTGTTTCCCAAACATTATAAATGTATTTGAAATTATTTAATTTAGATTTATTGTGATGTTAAATATTTTCGTGATCTTGTTTCATATTGCAAGTGAAAAGGAAATTGGCGTATTATTGTAGTGTAACTAAAAGCATTTATTTTACATGGAATTCATGAATTATATTAATGATAATGTGACAGCTCATTATTTTTTTCACTTTGACATCACTTACATCCTCTAAGACTCTCCGTCTTTTCCTAGACTCTGAAAAAACTTCAGAATTGAAAATTCAGAAAGTGCTGAACTCAATACCTTTGTAGAAGAAAGCCTTCTGGATATATATTTTCAAGTATATTTCATCTTTATTGGTTTGTTTTTATTTTCTTTCTTGAATCAGTTGTTAAAATATTACGTATATTTATTTATTTATTTTTAAATTTATTATTATATTTTAAGTTCTGGGATACATGTACAGAACATGCAAGTTTTTGCATAGGTATACATATGCCATAGTGGTTTGCTGCACCCATCAATCCATCATCTACATTACATATTTCTTCTAATGCTATCCCTCCCTTAACCTAGCCCCTGACCCTCTTATAGGTTCCAGCATGTGATGTTCCCCTCCCTGTGCCCATGTGTTCTTGTTGTTCAGCTCCCATTTATGAGTGAGACATGCAGTGTTTGGCTGTCTGTTCTTGTGTTAGTTCGCTGAGAATGATGGTTTCCAGCTTTGTCTATGTCCTCCTTCATCAAGTGGTTTTATCAGGATTCTGTCACCTATATAAACTGATTTTAAAAATAATTAGTTATGTTCCATGTGAAAAGATATGAACTCATCCTTTTTATGGCTGCATAGTATTCCATGGTATATATGTGCTACATTTTCTTTATCAGTCTATCATTGATGGGCATTTGGGTTGATTCCAAGTCTTTGTATTTAAATATTCATATTAATGTTCATAAAGTATATATATTTTAAAATTTAAAATTTTCTTCATAATTTGATTATTATCCTGTCTTCAGTATCACTATATAATCTTATTGCTCTCTTTTCTACGCTTGTTTTCAGCAGATGTGTTTATTTCTAATTTCTAAGATATATTTGTGTTAATTTTATTGATTACTCTTGTTTCTAACTCAAATAATTTATCTTTCAATTTTGATAATTAATTTTTCCCTGAAGTGTATTACTTTTTAAAAAACACTATATTGATTTGAATTGATAACTGAATGAATGAATCACCTGTCATACTAATTTACTTAGTCTAATTTAAATTTCTTTGAATATTTATCACATTTTGTATAATTATTCGTAGAATGTTTACCAACATCACTGGACCTTAAATTCACACACACACACACACACACACACACACACACACACAGAGTTATATGTTACATTGCTATAGTTTGGATATATTTATAGTTGGGATATATCCTAACTATAAATTACACATAAATATCCCATTCACCATTATGTTCCCTTTGCCTAGCAGAATGTCTGGTATGTAAAACTTATCCTATAAATATTAGTTAAAATGGATCAAGTCTATTAACTAGTCATATATATTTGCATATGTTTCTCTTACTAAGTTATATTTAACTCCATAGTTAAAAAGTTTCTTTATTATTCTTCCATTAGCATTTGAACTAATTTATCCCTTTCAATATAATTCTAAATGGCATATGATTATAAATGACTAATTGTTTTACTATAAGTTATCTTCTTTTAATAGCTTTTGTCTTTCTGGTAGCAGTAAACCCCATCTGATGCCAATTCCTCATGATAATTAGGGAATGTAATCAAAGAATCTTTTCTAATAATGTGGATAGGTGTGCAGAGACTAACAGAGGTGGTATAGTGGGTTTATTCTTTTTATGGCAGTGACCTTGTGCTTTATAACCCAAGGGTAAAAGCTCATGCACTCTTAGCAACAAGGAAATTCTGAGAACAGGCCCCAGATATTTCTTCATTTATATATAAATTACATACATTTTATTCTGAAAATATACAGGTTTTAAAATTTTGTAAAACAAATATATTTTTCTTTAATATGTAACCACTAACTAAGAGTAAAAATATTTACTTGGCCAATTTTGTTCACTTGGGAACTTCAGCACTTGCTGATCATTAGGGTTACCCTGATTTTTTGTCTTTCTTGAGTACAGACTTTGGTGTAGTCCTTTATTTGTTAGTCACCTTATTTTATCAATAAGTATTATTTTCTTAGTATCAGTTATGGTTTCTTACAACTGAAGAAAAATAATACAATACAAAATAACTAAAATTAGTATTAAAGTATAGATAAGATATCCTCAAGGGCATGGGCGGTATTGGGCCAACATGGAGAAAAAGCCAGAGATTTCTACTAACCATCACTGATATAATCAAACAATCCAAGGGTTGTTGAGAACACTGGAAAGGTACTTTGTTCCACGTCTATTAGTCAATTTTAGGATGGGATTGCATGACTCTGCTGGCATTCACCAAATGCTCATACACTCCCATGGCATTCCATCATGAGTTGTTTCTTGGTACAAACTTCACTTAAAGTAAACTTAAAAAATAAAATTAAAACTTTAAAAAGGAATAAAACATGATTGCCTCTTTCTTTTTTTTTTCCAGCAATATAGTTAATTAACTTGGCTGTATGGGAAATAATTTATGTTTATTTTTTCAGAATTATCTGATTTTTCAAGGGATCGTACTGTAAAATTGATCCAGCTCTATCAATTCTCTCAATAGTGTCTTATATCAGATTTATTTAATTTATGTCTATTTATAAACAAGACCAATTTACTACCTGCAAAAATCCATGCATAAATGTGGCTTGAGGTGCTGTGATTTGTGTTTTAAATAATTTCAAATGTAATCTAAATCTCTGATACAATTCATCTTCACCTTCTTTTCTGTTACAAAAACCATGCTGCGCTTTGTTGAAATAGACTAGCATACACATCGATCACCATTTTTAATCATTTCATAATTCTGTTATTCTAATAATTGTAAATTACATTTTCTCTTTGCAGATGATTAGATTATGTGTGAGGTTCTTTAAAGCAATGTAACATTAGTGGTTAATATATTTCAGAGGCTCCATTGAGTTCTTAGAAATTTGTTCTCTCTGAAGTTTAAACAATGAGATAGATATATCAATTTCTGTTGCTACAGGCTCTAAAACAAAACTATAGACCCTTGTTGTTTTCAGGGTCAATCATTCACATAATTACATAAATTATAACTTGAGTCTTGCTTATTTAATTTTTGTATACTTCACATACCTCACCCTTGTTCTTTACTGTTGTGATGCTAGTGTTCATGATACCAGCTTAGCCTTGTCACTGGATAACAACATTTGTATTTGTTCCCCATCAAGTTAATGTTCTCTCCTATAATCCTAAGTCTTCAGGAAAATGAAACAAAATGTACCCACTTCTCAGACTGAGCTCATTTCATACTGTTTGGCTTTTTCTAATTTGAATTAGTCACAGTTGTATGAAGACTCTAAAATCTCTTTGTTTCACACACTATATTATTTTTTATGATATTAAAATAAAATTTCAGAAATGATTTACTCTCATGACTAAGATATATTTAAATGTGAGATTGTAAGATATATTTAACTAAGATATATTTAAATGTTGTAAGATATATTTAAATGTTTTACTCTCATGACTAAGATATATTTAAATGTTGTGAGGTAAAAAAAAATCATTGTCCAAAAGTATGAATGTCCATTACTTCCGCTGTATATTACAAATAAGACAAGAGTGTCCTATTGCCAGTTTGCCTCTTTATTACTATTATTTTTACTAATAACTTCTAAAGATCACAAGCCAGACATTTGCATTGTTCTTTATAAAGTGAATAGTCTTATTTCCTAGTCTTTTTCACATTTGATTATACTCAGCAGAAAAAGAAGAGGTATGTGGTAATGTGAGGAGGGGAATACGTATGTATATAAATATATATTTTGCGTGCAGTTATTTATAAGAAAAGTGAAATACAATAAAGAAAATATCTATGGTTACCTATTTATGCCCTTTGAAAGACTTTATCCTTTATTTGAATTTCTGAAACTCTAATTTATTTTCTCATCTATTACATCATTTTCTATCCTTCCCTAAGGATAAATAATGTTTATTTTCTAAATTAATTATGAGTAAGTTGAATAACAGGGCTATATTCTCTTATTATTTCATTATCTCAATTTACTTTGCACAATGCTTGATTATTTTTGGATAGATAGAGACATAGATAGATGACATAATAACTTAGATTTCTGTATTTTACATGCCATAATATCAATTCAGAAATCATGTTCAGGTAAATACGTCAGATAAAAATATTCAACTGTGGGGAATAGCACTGAATAGAAAAAGTAATTTATTGTGTTAAGATTGTTACAGATACCACTACTGTCTGCTGACATCATATCATATACTCAAATAGTTCCATAACTGAAAGCATGAGAATGTTTAAATTCCAAATCAAATTAGTTTTAATTCAAATACAAGAAGCACAGACATTTCCTTAGGTCTCTGTGAATTATTCATTAATTCACCATGCATTTTTCAATGTATCTGAACAATGTTTATGTTTTATTTTGAGTCAGACTAAATTTAAATTTTTTGTGATATAGCAATGAATTTTTAAAAAGGTGTTTGCAAATTACAAAAAGCAAAAGCCTGAGTTAACTAAAATTAACTCCAGATGGATTAAAGACTTAAACATAAAACCTAACACCATTAAAACCCTAGAAGAAAACCTAGGCAAAACCATTCAGGACATAGGCATAGGCAAGGACTTCATGACTAAAACACCAAAACAATTGGCAACAAAAGCCAAAATAGACAAATGGGTTCTAATTAAACTCCAGAGCTTCTGTACAGCAAAAGAAACAATTATGAGCCAATCAGCAACCAACAGAATGGGAAACAAATTTTGCAATCTACCCATCTGACAAAGGGCTAACATCCAGAATCTACAAAGAACTAAAACAGATTTACAAGAAAAAAACAAACCCATCCAAAAGTGGGCAAAGAATATGAACACTTTTCAAAAGAAGACTTATATGAGGCCAAGAAACATATGAAAAAATGCTCATCATCACTGATTATTAGAGAAATGCAAATCAAAACCACGTTGAGATACCACCTCACGCCAGTCAGAATGACAATCATTAAAAAATCTGGAGACAACAGATGCTGGAGAGGATGTGGAGAAATAGGAACACTTTTACACTGTTGGTGGGAGTGTAAACTAGTTTAACCATTGTGGAAGACAGTATGGTACTTCCTCAAGGACCTAGAAATAGAAATTCCATTTGACCCAACAATCCCATTACTGGGTATATACCCAAAGGATTACAAATCATTCTATTATAAAGGCACATACACACGTATGTTCATAGCAGTACTGTTTACAATAGCAAAGACCTGGAAGCAACCCAAATGTCCATCGATGATAGACTGGAAAAGGAAAATGTGGCATATATACACCATGGAATATTATGGAGCCATAAAAAATGATGAATTTGTGTCCTTTGTGGGGACATGGATGAACCTGGAAACCATAATTCTCAGCAAACTGACACAAGAACAGAAAATCAAACACCGCCATGTTCTCACTCATAGGTGGGTGATGAACAATGAGAACACGGGGACACAGGGAGGGGAGCATCATACACTGGGGCCTTTTGGTAGTGCCAAGGGAGGGACAGCACAGGGGTGGGGAGGTCAGGGAGGGATAACATGGGGAGAAATGCCAGATGTAGGTGATGGGGGGATGAAGGCAGCAAACCATATTGCCATATGAGCACCTATGCAACAATCCTGCATGATCTGCACATGTACCTCAGAACCTAAAGTACAACAAAAAAAAAGATAAAAGATTTAGAAAAGGTATTTTGGAATAACTATTTGAAAACACATATAAAGAAAATAAATATTTACATAGTTTACAAATGGTCTTTATATATCATTGAGTGTAGTGTGGCCTTAGATGTGGGTAGAAGAGAATGATGAATTTTGGTAGACCATTATTGCTTTGTGCCCCAAAACATGGTGGCCAGAGCTATACTACTACCACACTGCACACACACACACACACACACACACACACACACACACACACAGCTATAAATATATGCACACACATATATGTACACACTGTTTCTAACTATATAAAGATATAAATTATATATCTTTCATATGAAATACATATATGTCTATATGTATGTATATGTCTATGTGTGTACACACTATCTGCTACTATACACCTGTGTACATATGTGTACACATATGTACACACAGGTATAGTGTGCCTGTGTATGGTGGTAGCATAAATTATATTCACATTCAGCTCTGAAGTTCAAGAGAATGAAGCTACTTGGTTTTATTTATAATTGATTCGTTCTTCCTCAAAGTTGTAAAGAGCTGGAATGTGGTTTCATTCAATGTAGTTTATCCAATGTAATTATGTTTATAACCCTATGAGCAACACTCAGTCCTGGGTAAAAATGCTCATTTCCCCTGAGTTTCATCGACATTGCTGTTTACAGATCTACTCCATGGAGCCTGATGGTTTCTAGAGAACGGGGGAGATTAGGATTCATATTTTCTCATGATCTTTTTTCTGGCTTTATGTGGTACCATTTGGTTCTACATGGTCTGTCTTCTGAATCCTCTGTTTTTCTGGTACTGGCCAGTGTGACAGTCATAGACCAAGTTAAGCAGGTGTGAACCATGACCTGTGATTACTCAGCGTGGTTAGAGCCCATTCATGCTTCCTGGTTGATGTAGCTTACTTTTCTTAGACTAGGACAACTGTGCACTGGAGATTGGCTCTATCGTCCCAGGCCTATGGGGCCTCATCCTGTTGCCTTTGCCGAGTGCTGCTTCTGTATCTCCCAGTATACTCTGAACTACTACCCAACAAGACTTTCATCTGTTTTGGTGATCCACACAAAACACAGAGAAAGAGAGAAGTTGAGGAAAGCTAAATTTCAAGGCCTCTTTCAAACAGCGTATCCCAAGCCGTGCTGCAAATTTTCATTGATATAACTGGCACTTTATTTTGGCTGGATATTTCAGGTTGTCACATAAAATTTAACTGATTAATTTGATAGATTTTGAAGATTTCCCTTTATTAAATTTTAAAAATATAATTGCATATTATATTTGTGTGTATCTCTCTATACATAATTTTCCATATTAGTGTTCTTTGTACAAATAGCCAAAAAAAAAGAGTGAGAAAAATTAAGGTAAGGAAGAAATAATAAAATAAAATAAAATAAAAAAAACTTTAAAACATACAGAGACAATTTTTGAAAGTCTATATTTAAAATGGTACTTTCTCTTTAATTAACACTAAAAGCATTCAGACAGTCTAATGCCCTAAAAAAATGTTAGTAGCTCATAATGTTAATGTATTTAATTGAGCTTACAGTAATAATTTAAAATACATGCCATGTTACCTTTCTGTCTCTAGGTCCGCTTAGGGGGGTAGTAATCTCCTGATCCATTTACTATATTTTAGTAAGAAGGTAATTTAAATGTTTACACAGAATAGTTGCTTTGAATATATTCACTCATTCTAAAGGAAGTTTTAAACACTTAACTGAACCTGTGTTTATTAGAATACAGCAAGTAAAACCACAGGCTCTGTCAATGTGCACTGAAACTTGCCTTCTAGCAAGACAAGGGATCAGTGCTCCAGATGAACACTGCAGATCATCAAGTCAAATTCCTCATCAACGATATAAATTCAAATGAAAGCTTATGTGACTTTTGGAATCAGTATTTGAGTAGGAAATATTCTGAAAGCTGCAAAAGACATAAAACCTAAATGAAGATGATGCATGGTTCCATATTTAGCAAATTCATTTCATTCTAAATTTACACTCTACTGACTGTAAAATAAACCAGACAGTAGAAAATTGCACATCTTATTAAATAAACCAAAGAAAAACAAACACACATAATTTCTAGAAGAATATATACATCAAGGACACTTTAGAAGAGAAAGATCATATTTGCTAGTGATAAATACATTATAAACTGGCAATTGAGATATAATAAACTATAATTTCTAGACAAACTCTATTATATTCCATGTGTTTTACTGACAGTCAAGATATGAAAATGAAAACAATTTTAATCTGGTGGTCAGATATCATTAGTTCGTTCTGCTGAAACAGAGCAAGCGAAGATGTAGGAACAGGTAGCTATTGTTGGCAAGGGATAGTCTTAAGAAGTCAGAGTAAAAGAAATGGGAAACTGAGATAGGGATGTAGAGGAAGCCCAACTGGCATTACGTTTCCAGATAGTTATCAGAAAGAGATCAGTCCTGCTGGGGAATCTCTGAAGAATGACATGGAACACAACTCCGAATTGTCCTTCCGGAAGACTGGAAACTGGAGCATCTATTCACTGATTACCACTCTCTATTAATGAGGGTCATTCCCATGAGCATAAACTTCTCTACACCTCAAGGATATACTTTCTTTGAGTAAGCTCTTAAGATGTCAGAGAACACCTGAGGCAGAAAGCTGAGATGTTAGATAATATCTATGTAATTAGGTAGTGTCCATCATAGCTAATGCTGATGTTAAAAGCTGAGTCTTGTGGTTGAGACTTTGGACATCAATCATGCCTGTAATCATAATCCTACAATCTTCCCTTCCACTTATCACACATAACATTGTATATTTGGATGTTTACATGAAGGCAATAAAATAGTAGGTAACGGTAGAAGATTAAGGTCATTTGGAAACCTTTCTTACCTTGTCAGTATCTGAAATGAATAATGCTAAAACTGGATTATCAGGAAAAAAGTAACTTGTGGAATATATTCACAAACATCATTTTGGGTTCTAATATTCTCCTACAAGCAGCATATACAAATGAACATACTCTATAGATACAATGTTGACTACTATGACTGAATAATTTAGAAAAATCAAAAATGTATACAGTAATTAGGAGAGTAAAGGTACTTTCTATCTATCAGGAAAATCATATTTTATCATGACATAAAGCATTATAAACAAATGTTTTCATGTAAATGCTATAAATCTTGTCCTAAAAGGAAACAGATAAATACTTGGTATGTATTCATTTCCAATTTGAGTTTTGTAATTACTTTCTAGATAACAAACATTTTAAATATAAAAAAATAATGAAAATAATGAAATGTATTTGAATACAGTAGAATAATTCTTTGAGGTATTATAATGTTTTTCATTTAATATCCATCACCTTATAGTTTCTGTTCTCTCTCTCTCTCTCTTTGTGTGTGTGTGTGTGTCTCTGTGTGTATGTGTGTGTGTGTAAAATATCATTGTATGACTTGCTGATAGCCTGAAAAAAATGATTCACAAAGAATATGGTGCTTTGGCAGGTATGTGCTTTGAATTACAGAAAATAAAATAGCCGTTAGAAATAAAGCTCAAAACCAAGGTCACTCTCTGACCCTCCCTACCACATTTTCCTTTGATTTTTTTTTTTTCTGAAGCACCACAATACTGAGAGGCACCCTCTCTGGAATGTCCTTTTTTGGCTAAGGAAGATATTCTCCAAGAGAAATGCAATTGTCTTAAGAACCTCTCTAAAGGGTCTCATCAAATAACCCAGGATTTAAACACAGGTGAAGACAAAAAACTAGGAGTGATTACCATGCCTAGACAATTTTTTATTTTTTCTTCTGAGGGCACATCCTAGAGAATTCCCTGGAGACTTTATCTGCATAAGACAAATTTTGTTCACAGTGAAGTTAAGCCCTTTACTTTCCTACCATCTTTGAGGGAGCTCAGAGGGATTCTGACACAGGGTCCTTTGGACTCATTCATTTCCCCTGAAAATCATATACTCCTACACGTCCATCTCTGGCTCCCTGTGAAGGAGGACATATAAGCATCTGGACTATAGTAGGTTAAGTCATTCTGTAGCTCTTTGCACTGATGCATATTAAATACATATTTAATGGTTTTTTTTCCTCCTGTTTATCTACAGTGAGCCTTCCGAGGGCAAAGGAGAAATCCTGTTTTTGACCCCACACCAAAATAAATAAATAAATATGTATACTTATCTCTCTCCCTCTCTCTCTCTCTACA
>NW_016107652.1:1541743-1562585 GCF_001604975.1 Cebus imitator | reverse complement strand
TATACACACACACACACACATATGTATATATAATCAATAAATATGTTTTCATTTGGTTGTTTTTCAAATAAAGCAAATAAAATATTAGGGGAATGGGAACAATTGTTAATCAAATTATTGTTCCCATCAAGTTAACAGTTAAGTATATAATGTGATTTCAGAGAGTCTTAGAATTCCCATCTAGAAATAGTTTTCTTCTAATTTCCATAGCGCATGAATCCTATTGATAAGATTCCAGGTTTTATTTTAACTGTAAGTATCACAGGAAGAGCAAAATGTTAAACCTTTAGAGCTGAATATGCAGCTTATAGTGCATCAATTTAATGCAATGAGCTCAATGAATTTCAGGCCTTGGCAGAGTTGAAGATTAAAATAAGCATAGATGAGACACCTCTGAAAGAAAAAAAATACAGGATTCATATAAATGGCATTTTGTATATGATTATCCGGATAGTCAGTAGGGAAAATAAGAGTTCCAAATCAAGATAATTGTGTTATATGGAAAGTATTACAGATCACTACATGCAAGAGATGAAACCAGTGAGAATATTTCATAGGAAATACAATGAAATATTAATTTGGCAAAAGGAACAGAGCAGATAATAAAATAGAATATATGAATGCAAAATGATGGAGATGAAAGTAAGCATTAAGTGCAGACAAGTTGTTAGGCAAAGGAGTTGAGAGAAAGAGAAAGAGAAAGATAAAGGGAATTTTCACATGAGGCAGGCCTGGTGAAAGATTATCTCATGGACAAGGGCTTAAACAAAGCAGAGCTTTTCATTGGCAGATCTTGATCTCTTAAGAATCCTAATGGTATTTATTTTCTGTGTCATATATTTTGCCATTAAAGATTATATTACCTGTAAACTATTTCATAAATACATGTCTTCTTTTCCAAAGCAGAAGGCTATTGTTTTTTAAGAGTGTTCAGGAAGTACTCCAATGCTTTTCTACATGATAAGATGCAAGTCTAAAGCTACTGATGTCATCTCTATACATTATGTACAAAGCATGCCTTCTAACAGTCCTGAAAAGAGAATCAGGAGTTAGCAGGAGAGTTAATTCTGATAGCATCATGTGAGAACCTGAATGAAGTTATATTTGAAGATCACACTACCCTTTGTCTTTTTAGGTATGTGAGTTAATAGTTTTTTTTATTGTATAATTTGAGATCAACAATACTGATTTCAGGAAAACATAGAAATTAATACTGAGCATATAGGCATTGGAGGGACCTAAAATGTCATTAAAGATTAGGTGAGATATGTATCTTTTCACGTTAGAGGTCTGTCATAGTTACCTTTAATATTGAAGACCTCGGGACTCTACCAGCTATGATTCATTAACCTCATTTTATATCAAGTATAATAAATCACCTTAAATTCAAGTAGAGTCTTGAATAATATGTTTTATCATAGAACTCCATAAATCATGTTCTGAGTGGAGGGCCCTTAACCTTGTTTACCAAAACATGCAAAGCAAAGCTTAGTGTACTTTCCAAGAGAAATCCTGAAATTCCCCAACTATAAACCAATTTTTTGTTTAATAGTCTTTCAAATATAACTTCAGATCATTTTCAATTCAAAACTAGAAATGGAAGAAAAGCTGGAGCAAGATGAGTAACTTCGACCTTCTAGCAATTATCCCCTGATGGAACCCAAAATTGCACAAATATTTACAAAGAAAGTACTCTTATAACCAAAAAGTAAGGTGAGCAATCACAATACTTGATTTTAAGATATTAACAAAGAAAGAGGCATTGAAGAAGGTAGGAAGGACAGCCACGTATTACCTACACCATTCCTGCCCCAACTCAAAGCAGCACAGCAGAAAGAACCTATGCTTGGAAGAAGGAGAGCAAAATGAGTATGGGAATTTGCACTGAAGCTCAGTGTTTCCCTGTCACTGTTACAATGCCAGGAAGAATTTTGCTGGTGCCCACAGAAGGAGCAGTTAAACCAGCACTGAGACGGAGAATGCTTTACCCCAGATGGAGGAACCTGAATCTCAGCTGTCTTCACCACTGACAAACTAAAGGTGTCTAGGGCCACAAATAAATTTGAGTAGAAAGACAGAGATTGCAGTCCTTGGGCAAGCCTTGGCACTGTGCTTGTCTCATAGGCAGTGGGCTTAGGGTGCAACCCAGTTTGACACCAATCTTGGCAGTGTCTACACCACTGACACCAGGGCTGTGAGACATACCTGCATTACCCTTCCTCCAATCCAGGCAGTGCAGGGAGACACTCGTTCTGCCTAGAGGAAGGAGAAGGAAGAGGACTTTGTCTTTCAATTTGGGTACCAGGTCAGTCACAGTAAAATAAAGCACCAGGCAGATCGCTGAAGCCCCCAATTCCAGGCTTTTGCTCCCAATTGAAAAATTCAATTGTGTCAGAGTCTCTCAACAGCAGAATTGATTAAGCAGAAGAAAGTATTAGTATGCTCTACAATATCTATATAAATATACATAGTGAGAGGGAGAAAAAGAAAAAAAAAATGAATAAAGCATGCTCACAAGATCTACAAAATAGTTTCAAAAAAGCCAATCTAAGAGTTTTTGGCCTTAAAATAGATACAGAGAAAGAAATCAGAGTACAAAGTTTGTTCAAAGAAATAACAGAAACCTTACCAAACCTATAGAAGGATATAAATATCTAAGTACAAGAAGCTCAATGAACACCAAGAAGATTCAACCCAAATATAACTACTTCAAGGCATATAATAATCCAACTCTGAAAGGTCATGGACAAAAAAAGCATCATAAAAGAAGAAAAACAAAATAAGAAAATTACATATAAAGGAGAGCTCTTATATGTCTGGCCTCAAACTTCTCAATATAAACCTTACTGGCCACAAGAAATGGTATGACATATTCAAAGTGTTGAATAAAAAATAAAAGTTTTCCTATATCATATTCACCAAAGTTATCCTTCAAACATGAGGGAGAAATAAAGGTATTCCCAAATAAAAGTTGAGGGATTTAATCAACACAAGAACTTATTTACAAGAAATACTAAAGTGAGGTTTTCAATCGGAAAGAAAAGATAGCTAAGGAGCAATAAGAAATCATTTAAATATAAATAACTGATTGGTAAAAGTAGCTACACAAATAATACAGAAAACTCAAACACTATATTATGCTATTACATTACTAATATTGTTAGTACAAAGACTAAAAGGAAAATCCATAACAAATAATAATAAGTATAATAAATTTTTAAGATATAGACAATGTAAAAGTATAAATAGAGATAACAACCAGTCAATTAATGAAGAGGATGGAGTTTAGGTGTAGTTTTTGTTTGTTTGTTTTTTATTTGCTTGTTTTTTTCTTTCCATTGTGATCAAATGTAACTTGTCATCTGTTTAAAATGATTAGTTATAAGATGTTACATGTAAGCCTCATAGTAACCACAAAGCAAAATGCTATAATATATGCACACACATACACACACAAACAAAAATTTAAAACACACTAATAAAGAAAATCACTTATACATAAATAAATGCAGGAAGGAAGGACTAACAAAACAACCAGAAAACAAATTTTAAAATGGCAACAATAAATTCCTACCTGTGAATAATTACATTTAATGTAAATGAACTAAACTCTAATACAAAAGACATGGAATGTTTTAATTGGATTTTTTAATAAAAACACTCAACTTTATGCAGCTTACAAGAAACTCACTTTATTTATTGATATAGTTTGAATATTTGTCCCCTCCCAAATCTCATGTCAAAATGTAAACTTCTGGGGTGGGACTTTGTGGAAGGTATTATGGGGGCAGATTTATCATGAATAGTTTAGCACCATTGCACTTGCTGCTGTCCTTGTGAGAGTGAGTGAGTTCTGCTGAGATCTGCTCATGTAAAAAATGTGTGGAGGCCGGGCGCGGTGGCTCAAGCCTGTAATCCCAGCACTTTGGGAGGCCGAGGCGGGTGGATCACGAGGTCAAGAGATCGAGACCATCCTGGTCAACATGGTGAAACCCCGTCTCTACTAAAAATACAAAACATTATCTGGGCATGGTGGCGCGTGCCTGTAATCCCAGCTACTCGGGAGCTGAGGCAGGAGAATTGCCTGAACCCAGGAGGCGGAGGTTGCGGTGAGCCGAGATCGCGCCATTTGCACTCTAGCCTGGGTAACATGAGTGAAACTCCGTCTCAAAAAAAAAAAAAAAAAAAAATATGTGGAACCTCTCTCTTTTTTGCTCCTGCTTTTGTCATGTGACATGCCTGCTTCCCCTTTGCCTTCTGCCATGATTGTAAGCTTCCTGAAGCCTCCCCAGAAACCAACAAGATGTTGGCACCATGCTTTCTGTAAAGCCTGAATGATGTGATTTGGATTTGTGTCCCACCCAAATCTTAGTCCAATTGTAATCCCCAGTGTTGGAGGAGGGGCCTGGTGAAAGGAAACTGGATCATGGGAGCAGATTTTCTCCTTCCTGTTCTCATGAGAGTGAGTGACTTCTCATGATATCTGGTTGTTTAACTGTATGCAGCACTTCCCTTTTCTGTCTCTTTTTCTCCTGCTCCTGTCATGTTTGATGTGCCTGTTTCCCTTTCACCTTCTGCCATGACTGAAAGTTTCCTGAGGCCTTCCAGCCATTCAGCCTGTGGAATTTTGAACCAGTTAAGCTTCTTTATTTTTGTTAATAAATTACCCAGTCTCAAGTATTTCTTCATAGCAATGCAAAAATAAACTAATACAGAAAATTGGCCCAGGAAGAGTGGGGCATTGCTGTAAAGATATCTGAAAATGTGGAGGCAACTTTGGAACTGGGTAACAGGAAGAGATTGGAACAGTCTGGAAGGCTCAGAAGAGAGAAATATAAGGAAAAATTGGAAACTTCCTAGAGACTTGTTAAATTATTGTGACCAAAATGCTGATATTTATATGAACAAGAAAATTTCAAACTAACGTGATCTCAGATGGAGATGAGGAATTTATTGAAAACTGGAGTAAAGATCACTCTTGATATGATTTAGCAGAGACAGGCAGTATTGTGCCCTTGCTCTAGAGATTTGTGGAATTTTGAACTTGAAAGTGAGAATTTCTGATATCTGGAAGAAATTTCTAAGCAGTGGGACTGTGAGTCCATTAAACCTCTTCTTCTTTATAAACACCCAGTCTTGAGTATTCCTTCATAACAGTATGAAAATGTACTAATACAATTACATAGTATGAACTTATATTTGGCTTCTTGTTCTTATTATTCTGACATTAATCTATTCTATGATGTTAAGAATGTTATTCATTTGTGTCTTTTATTTGTCCATTCTACTGCAGATGAGCATTTCAGTTATTTCAGTTTCTGCCTATAATGGATAATACTTCAGTTAACATATTTCACCTGTTTTTGAGGCATACTGGATATATTTCTATTGTTTATTTTCCTAGGGGGTTATTAGGCCATAGGTTTCTATATATTTATCTTTAATAGATAATGCCATATAGCTTCCCAGAATGGTTCTAGTAGTATGCACTCTTTCCAGTACTGTATGAGAGTTTCAGTTGCTCCTTGTTATCACTTGATGCTTTACAATTTTACATCTTGCATTAGTAATGAATTAGGTAGTGGACTCTCATTACCCTACTAGGTAATGATGTTGAGCACCTTTATACAATTTTTAGTCACTCAGCAGTCTTCTTATTAAAGCGTCCTATTTTTACATACATTTTTTAAAAACTTGGATTTTTCCTCATTGATTTCTAAGATTTATATCAGGAATTGATTTTATTTATTGTGTGATATAGGAACTTATACCATAATGTGGTAATATATTCTTAGGTAAACAAACCAGCACCTTTCTTAATTGATTGCTTGCCAAGAAATACGCATGAACCTCTTTCCACGATTCTAGAGAATATGTGAAAAGAAGAGCAGAGTACCTTCTTCAGGCAGCATTTCTGCTCCTTTTTCACATTCTAAAAAGAGAATTGCTGTTTTCTCTTTCAAACTGTGAAATATACCCTGGAGTGCTGCTTTTTGTAACATTTATCTATGCTCTGCAGCCTTTCTAGTCATTTGTGAGAGAAATCTGATACATCATACAACTCCCTTTCCCAGTTGACACCATCTTCCCTTATATAGTCATTCAGCCTCAAGTATTTCCAATTTAAATTAAATATAAATATCAGTTTTATGTTGTGGATCCTCCATAATATATTCATGTTTTCTAAGAGGAGAGAAAAGAAACAATTATCTTTACTAAAATTATTAAAAATATAAAATTTCAAAAATTACAATGGCTTCTTAATAAAGGAAAAGTTTTCATAACAGATTGATTACTTTATATTTCAGTGAGTTTCCTAATGCCTTATAATTAGTAAATTAGCCCATTATCAAATGGATATAAAGAACTACCTGAGACTGGATAATTTATGAAGAAAATAAGTTTAATTGACTCAGTTCTGCAAGCTTAACAGGAAACATGAATGAAAGGGCTCAGGAAACCTACAATCACGGTGGAAGGGAAAGCAGACACCCTCTTCACATAGGGGCAGGAGAGAGAGTAAAAAAGGAAGTGCCACACACTTTTAGACCATCAGAACTTATGAAAACTCACTATCATCAGAACAGAAAGAGGAAAATCTGCTTCCACAATCCAGTCACCTCCCACCAGGTCCCTCTCCTGACATGTGGGAATTACAATTCCACATGAGATTTGGGTGAGGACATAGAGCCAAACCATATCAATTACTAACTATTGTGCATTTAATAATGTAACACATATTTCTAACTTTTCATGTATCGTAGTGTTATTATGTTTGTGTTTCTAAATAGGTTATGGGAATTGCATTCTACATATGCTCTATAGTGTTCAGATATGAAGGCACAGTGATTTTAAACCTCAAGGCCAGAATTTTCCTCTCTTCTGGAAGAGAGGAATACTGGGCTCTGAATTTGTTTTAAGATATTTTATGTAAAGGATATCCTAGCACTTCTTTGATATGGCTAATGAACATCATTTTTTTTGTGTGTGTTAGACATTGATTCATTTAAATCTATGCCTTGAGCATTAACAAAACTTGGAGAAATAACTTAATGACCTGGATACCAAAGTTTATTAATAATATAGCCATAAATTTTAATGACTTAGAATACTGAAAAGTAATTCACTAAGTTTTCCATATATTAAAACTTTTAATAATTAAAAAGCCATAACTGGGGCTAAAATACATTCATACCTCATGTTAAAACATGATTTTCCTCATAATGGTATATCAATATTTTATTCTTGTTGAATATGATAAGCATTTAAAAATCATTTTACAGCACTTTAGGCAATAATTTTTTAACCATAAACTTGGAATAATCTGATATATGCACATATACCTATAATTCTTTCTCAAAAATTCATAAAATATGAAATTCATTTATATTTTAGAATTTTGTGTCACACACTAAACTGTGTAATTACACTTAGAGTTCCTCAATCTGTTTTTTATACATCAAAATTAGTTGTTCCTGTGAGACAGTAATTATTGGCAGGGAATACATTCCAAGACCCCCAGTGGATGCCTGAAAACCATGGAGAGTAACTAACCCCATTGCCATCAATCAGAAAATATTTCTGATTGTGTCTTCTACTCACAAATTTAATGAGTTTTTCATCATAACTAAATACATATTATGTACTGTGGCCACAACTTTAGCAGGTTAAGTTGGAACAGCAAAATTGACACAAATTTCTTTTTCCATCTTTACAATTTCATGGATAATAGGTATTCTATTATCTATTATCAGAGGTATTAGCAACCTCTGAATATGATGTTTTCCTTTTTTCTTATTAAGTCAATAGCATTTATTTTTTCCACTTAAAGAATTCACCTTATGGTTTCTTGCTGGCCTATCCAAAGTACCAGCATCATTGCTGTTGTGCTTTGGGGCCATTATTAAGTTAAATAAAGATCACCTAAACACAAGGACTGTAGTACCAGAAAAGTCAGCCTGAGAACCAAGAGGGCTACTAAGTGACTAAAGGAGTGGGAAGTGTCTACAGCATGGATCTGCTAAAAAAAAAGATGATTTATGTCCCAGGCAGGACTGAGTTGAATGGCGTGAGATTTCATCATGCTACTCAGAATGGCGCACAATTTAAAATGTACGACTATTTCTAAAATATAAATTTTCCATTTAATGTTTTTGGATTATGGTTGGTCTTGGATAACTGAAACCATGGAAAACAAAACCACGGATATGGGGCAACTGCTGTAGATACGCAGGTGGTGGGGTAGTAAACTAGCTTAAGCCAAAACCTGTGTCTGAATCTACAGAGTTAAAATAGGAATAAGCCAATTTAACATCTGTTTTAAAAGGGATTGATTTCTTTTTACTAAAAGAAAAAGTGTAAGGCAAACTTGACATAGTTAATAGAAACATTTTTTTTTTTTTTCGAGACGGAGTCAAACATTTTTGTTCTTAGGAAGATGATTAATTTCTACCACATCAACATTTACATCTCCAGTTTATCTCTGGGAACAGCTACTAATATAATCATATCTATATTCAACTAAGGACAGGTTGAGATGAGGAGTATATTAAAAAACTAAATCCATTTACATAATTAGGATATAAATGCTTTTTGTTTGAAAAGATACAGCTCACTTTTCACCCAATAGGATTTACAACAAAACTTTCAGTTTATGGAAGTGTCTCTTTTTATCCAGAGACACTGGAACAGAGGCACACACAGACCAGCACACATCATGAACAACCAAGAGAACATATTCTAGAATTAAGCAAACAAACAAAAACCTTAGAGTATATGGAGGTCAAGGAATATTTTAATCAAATTAAACCAGCTTTTTCCAATAACGTTCTGTGGTAGAAACGCAAGGATTCTTTGGAATTTAAGGAAAAAGCAATGTCATACTCAGCAACGTTAAATGTCTATCCAAATAGGTTAATATATTTAATTCAATGTGTTGAATATCTGACACTCAATATCTGACTCTGTTCTAGTAAAAGGTCGTTCAGAATTTGACTTTGAAGCTTAAGCATTGAAGATAAAATCTTATCAAAAGTATATTATAGTAAAGGTAGACTTTCCTGAAGATCTGAGGAAATAAAGGAATAAAGAAACTCTTGAACATGATCCAGCGGGTATGAAAGTGGTAAGCAAATGGGTTGGTGTTATCTCAATACGTTTAAAACTTTAAACATGCTCTTGACAAAAACAGGTTATTAACGTTTCTTAACGAAGCAATCCTTATATGTTAGCAAAATATAGAAGCTGTGAATGAAAATTCTAAATGCAGTTTCCTCCTTCCGTTTTTTCAGTGAACAATACAAAATAAGACTACACCACTTACCTTTGGAAGCCTTCAAATAATAATGCTAGCAGGAATAACTCAGAAAAACGCTTAGTGCTAATGCTGGATTACTTTTACATTATTCATAGTGGCTATGTTTAAGTAATCCAAAAGTTACACATATTTCAGAAAAAAACTAGAATTGCTTTAAAAATATCTCACAAAGCATGATTTAAAAATCAAACAAGGCCAGGTACAGTGGCTCACATCTATAATCCCAGAACTTTGGGAAGCCAAGGCAGGGGAATCCTTTGAGACTAGGAGTGCAAGAGCAGCCTGGGAAACATAGCAAGACCATGATTCTATAAATAATAATAATAATAATAATACATTAATAATATTAAAAAAGCTTCTGCTCTCTCAGCCACCTTACACCACCCAAGGCCAGAATTTGAGGGAGTCACTTGCCTCAGGTACAAAGTTAAGGGAGATTGGATCAATGAACTCATAAAGCAAAATACGTACAAAAATAATCAAACAAATAATGAACTTGTTTGGTTTAGGTGACGACAAAGCAATTCAAAATCTTGATTTTTCAAAAACTGAGGTAAAATTTAAATGTATGCCATATGAATTTTGTTCCACTGTAGCTATGTATAGAAGGCTTTTATGAGATGCCTCTGGTTTATACAGATACAAAAAAAGCAGATTTCATTTTGTAAATACAGTGAATTTGAGAAGATTTTTCTTTAATAATTCAGAACTCCTCCTGTTGCATATCCAAAGAAATAATTGGGACATCAACTTTCTAGAAGTATACTAATGCAGATAATAATTCTGTCCTTGCTGACTAATCAAATTTAATCAAGGAACATTATTAAAACATTCTTGAATATATATCATTATAAAAAATTGAGAAATAAATCTTAGATTATTCAAAGTGCTTAAATAGGTTGACTCTAGATATTAGTGAAATTGGGGGCTTTTGTACAAATATGAGAACATTTCCCCCCAGGTAGAATACATTTGCTTTTCAAGTACACGTAAAACATTTTAAAAAGCAGACCATATTCAGAGACAAAACAAATCTGAACTAATTTTAAAAACTAGAAATTATAGAAACTGTATTGTAAGGCCATAATATAATTAAAGCAGAAATTTAAAAAAATACATGGGGAAATCCTCAAAACTTTGAAAATTAGGTTACCCACAAAAATAATGTAAAAATAGCCAGCGTGATGGCTCACGCCTGTAATTCTAGCACTTTTGGAGGCCAAGGCCGGCAGATCACCTGAGCTCAGGAGTTTGAAACTAGCCTTGGTAACA
Organism: Cebus imitator; assembly: GCF_001604975.1. Taxonomy (NCBI): domain Eukaryota; kingdom Metazoa; phylum Chordata; class Mammalia; order Primates; family Cebidae; genus Cebus; species Cebus imitator. The sequence continues at coordinate 1,551,997 of NW_016107652.1, read as the reverse complement.
TGGCAAAACCCCATCTGTACTAAAAGTACAAAAAATTAGTAGTCATGGTGGCAGGTGCCTGTAATCCCAGCTATGCAGGAGGCTGAGGCACGAGAATTCCTTGAACCAGGGAGCTAGAGGTTGCAGTGAGCTGAGATCATCACTGGGCTCCAGCCTGGGAGACAGATTAAAAAAAAAAAGTAGAAAATAAATACTCAAGAAAATTAAATATATTTAATATTTAATATTAAAATATACTTCTCAGCTCATAAGACAGTATTTCAAAAATTGTAAGATGCAGTTAAAATAGTACTCACAAGGAAATTTACAGTCTATATTACAAATCTAAAGTTAATAATCTAGGTTTCTACTTTAATAAAATGGAAAAATAAAAATACACTCAAAGAAAAATAAAGAAAATCTAAAATTGATTCTGTTATTTGAAGAATCAATAAAATCGATAAATCACCAGCCACATTGACAAAAAAAAAAAGAAGAGATAGGAAGCACTCTTTACCAATATCAGGAACAAAAGAAGTGATAGCACTCTAGTATTATAGTCATTAAAAGAATGATAAGGAAATAAAAACACCTTTATCCTCATAAATTCAAAAATTTCTATTAAATTGACAAATTTCTTACAAGATAATCTCACAAAATTGAGAATTAAATGGAACTATACTTATTAAATAAAGTGAATTTTTAGTTCAAAAGCTTTGTTTAAAAAGTTAATTCAAGACTCAGATGATTTTACTAGTGAATATGAGAAAATATTACTCATTCCACACAGTTTATTTCTAAAAATAGAGATGAAAATACTTCCCAAAGTATTTACTGTAATATCAAAAAAAGAAAAAGACATTACAAGCAAAGAAAGCCATAAATATTACTGGTGAACTCAGATTTCTAAAAGCCTCAAAAAAATATTAACAAATTGAACATAACGATGCATACAAAGCATAATCCATCAAGTCCAAGTGGAATTTGACCTCAGAAATTCCAGATTGTCAACATTTGGAAATTGATTAATGTATTTCACCAAAATTGACTTAATACAAAAACACTGTTGATTATTACAAAATGCAGAAAATGTATTTAAGAAAATTTAATGTACATTTATTATAAAAACTCTCAATAAACCAGAAAGAGAAATGAACTTTCTTTACCTGATAAATGTCCTCTACAAGAAACCAAAGGGCTAATATTATATTTAATGGTCAAAGACTGAATGTGTTGCCCTATGATTGGAATAAAAGCAAAAATGTCCCCTCTTACCACTATGTGATACTTGAATTCCCAGCCAGTACATAGGAAACAGATGGAATGCAGACTATATACAACTAAATACAATGGTATCTATTTTGGGATGACATAATTGTATATATAAAAGCAATAAAAAGAAATTCCACTGAAATGCTATAAGAACTATTAAAAGAGTTTAGAAATGTCATTGGAGACAAAATCAACATACAAATATCAATTGTAAATATAGTTTACAATTATATTTACATGTATTACATACACAATTATATTTTTATATATTTGTAAATTATATCTTAGTAAATTTTTGCTTGGTACAGTACAATATTGCTAACTGTAAGAGCAATGCTGTATAGTAGAGCTCCAGAACTTTTGAATATTTCATTACTAAAACTTTATAACTATTGTCAAAGAATCTTCAGGGTGTCACTTTGCCAGCCAGAAACTTCTGTGGCTGGTGGCACCTCTGCTTGAGTTTTGCTGATGTCCACTGGGTTTATTCCACCCACTCAGTCTGACAGACTGGGCTCGGCTCAGGCCACTGGCCCCATCCCATGACCACCAAGGGTGAGCCAGGTGCAGAGCTGTGTGGGGAGTGTGAGTAAGGGATCCCAGGGTCCAGTCACTGCACACAGGCCACTGGATGCTGCCATGGGGTGGGCAGCTCTAGGCACTGGCACAGATGTCAGTTCCCTGCAAGGCTCCCAGTTGGGCCAGGTGTACCACAAGCAGCTTCTGCCATGAGCACCATTGCCTGGAGAAGGGGAATCCAGTGATACCAGAAAACTCGAAAAAACCAGCAACTGGGGAGCCCCAAGGAGTGGGGGATAGGGGTGTTACAACTCTCTTGTTCCTGCCACCCACAGTGTGGTAAATTACAGTAGGGGCATATTTCAGCCCATTTGTGTTAAAGCTTGTTCAGTCCCACTGCCCTGCTTTGGCCTGTGGCTCCTGGGCTGGCCTGACTGATGCTTTCCATAGTGTGGAGTGGTCACCGAACCCTGGTTGGAGGGCTATTGCGTTACAGCTTTAGCTCAGGGAATCCTGAGGTCTGGGCCCCCAGAAGGATTACCACTCTTCACCTCTGCAGTCCAATGAATGAGAACGTATCACTGCCCACAGATCAGTGAGCCAGCCATGAAGAGGTTACAGCCCTTTTTGCACCTGCTGTTTGTTGGGTCCCAAGCTCTTGTCCTGCATCTGTGAAGAATGAGGTTACACGAACAACTGGAGGCTGAGCTAGGCAGAGAAGAATTTCATTCAACAGCAGAACAACTCTCAGTGGAGAAGAGATCAAAGTGAGTAGCTTCTACCCACAGGGAAGTAGTCCCAACATGTGTCTAAGTCTGTCTGAATCTGGGGCTTTTATGGGCTCAGAATGGAGGAAGTGCATGCTGATTGGTCCATGGGTGAGCCCAGAAAAAGCACCATCTGACTGTCCAAAAGATATTAAGGAAGTTCCCACTCTGGGTCATGGACTCCCTGAAGAACAGACAAGCCAGACCCCAGGAGTCAGGCTATTCCTGGATTGAAGTTCGGACCTCACAAGGAACCCATCCCTTCCTGCCTATGAACCTGTCTGCCTCCTGCCACCATCACTATTAAACATCGACTTCTCACTTACTTTTCCCCCAGCACCTAGAAACCAACATTCTACTTTCTGCTTTTATGAGTCTCAGCATTTACATACCTCATATAACCATTATCATGCAGTATTTGTCCTTCTGTGACTGGCCTATTTCACAAAACATAATGTTTAAAGGTTAATTCATGCAGTAACATATTACAGGATTTTCTACTTTTTCTGACTGAACAGTATTCGCTGTTTGCATATAACTTTTCTGATGGCTTTTATAAAGGGCTTTTCCTTCTTTGCTTGGAACTTCTCCTTCCTGCCTTCATGTGAAGAAGATTGTTTTCTTCTTCTTCCACCATGATTAGAAGTTTCCTGAGGCCTCCCCAGCCATGCAGAACTGTGAGTCAATTAAACCCCTTTCCCTTATAAATTATCTAGTCTCGGGAAGTTATGTACAGCAGTGTGAGAACAAACTAATACAAACAACATGCCACAAAACTCTTTTTTTGTGTTCGCTTTTCGTGGCACTCAGGCATTTAGAATGTGTTAGATTCCCACCAGCTTTGTGAGTTGGGCTAAACAGAAATTAGTCCTTTGGACAGTTCTCCAAAGCCAGAACATTGAACACATGTGCCACCCTTTTCTTTCCTTTCTGTGAGCTTCTGAGGTGTGTAATCCTCCATTCTCTGTTCTACGTGTCTTCTGCAGGATAAGCACAATATCTAGCTCTTCATATTCACAGTGGTCCCCAGGCACTCAGAGTGTGCAGGGTCTGATCAGAACTCTGTGTCAGATGAGACAAAGTCCAGTTCCTTGGATCCCTTCCCCTTAAAATTAGAATGTTGGATTTGCAGAATAGTCTTTGGTTTCACTTCCCTGGGAGAAGCTAGGTGGTCTGAATTCCTTCTTGCACATGTGGTACTACATTAGAGGAAGGGACTATGGTGTGAGGATGGCAAGTTTTCTCTACCACCTTTGATGAAGCTTGTTTTACAGTAGCCTGGTCGCAGGAGGCATTTAAATAGTTACTGGGGTTGGGCACAGTGGCTCACACCTGTAATCCCAACATTTTGGGAGGCCAAGGCAAGCAGATTACCTGAAGTCAGGAGTTCGAGACCAGTCTGGCCAACATGATGAAACCCTGTCTCTACTAAAAATACAAAAATTAGCTGGATATGGTGGTGGACACCTGTAATCCTAGCTACTCAGGAGGCTGAGGCAGACCAAGTCACACCAATGCAAGAGGTGGGCTCCCACAGTAGCTGGGAGAACCCTCTCATTATCATAAGAACAGCAACATTGGGGTAAATGCCCTTTTGATTCAATTGCCTCTCATGGGGTCCCTCCCACAACATGTATAGATTATGGGACCTACAATTCAAGGTGAGATTTTGGTGGGCACACAAAGCAAACCATGTCAATCTGCCTCTGCCCCCTCCCAAATCTCATGTTCTCACATTTCAAAACACAATCATGCCTTCCCAACATTCCCCCAAAGTCTTAATTTATTCCAGCATTAACCCAAAAGTCCAAGTCTAAAGTCTTATCTGAGATAAGGCAAGTCCCTTCTGTCTATGAGCCTTTAAAATCAAAAGCAAGTTAGTTACTTCCTAGATACAATGGGATTATGGGAATTGGGTAAGTAAATCCACTCCATATAGAAGAAATTGGACCAAACTAAGGGGCTACAGGCCTTATGCAAGTCCAAAACCTAGCAAGGCAGTCAAATCTCAAAGCTCCAAAATGATCTCCTTTGACTCCATGTTTCAAATCCAACTCACACCAATACAAGGGGTGGGCTCCCATAGCCTTGGGCAGCTTCACTCCTGTGACTTTGCAGAGTACAGCCCCCTCCTGGCTGCCTTCAGGAGCTGGCATTGAGTGCCTGTGGCTTTTTCAGGTGCATGACGAAAGTGGTTGGTAGGCCTACCATTCTGGTGTCTGGAGAATGGTTGCCCTTTTCTCATGGCTCCAGGAGGCAGTGCCACAGTGGGGACTCTGGGCTGCAACCCCACATTTCCCTTCCACTCTACATTGCCCTAGCAAAAGTTCTCTATAAGTGCTCTGTCTGCACATCTAGGCATTTTCATACATCCGAAATCTAGGCAAAGGTTACCAAACCTCAATTCTTGACTTCTGTGCAGTTGTAGGCTCAATATCACATGGAAGCTGCCAAGACTTGGGGCTTGCACCTTCTGAAGCCTTGGCCTGACTTGTATGTTTGCCCTTTGTATCCACAGCTGGGATGCATGGCACCAAGTTCTGAGATGACAATAGCAGCAAGGCCCTCAGCCTGGCCCAGGAAACCATTTTTTCCTCCTAGGCCTCCGGGTCAATAATAAGAGGGGCTGCATGAAGTCCTCTGGCATGTCTTGGAGAAATTTGCCCCATAGCCTTGATTATTAACATTTGCCTCCTTATTCCTTATGCAAATTTCTGCAGCCAGCTTGAATTTCTTCACAGAAAATGGGTTTTTCTTTTCCATCATATCATCAGGCTACAAATTTTCTGACATTTTTTGCTTTGCTTCCCTTTTAAACATAAGTTCTAATTCCAAAGCATATCTTTGTGAATACATAAAACTGAATCCTTTTAACAGCACACAAGTCACTTCTTGAAGGCTTTGCTTGTTAGAAATTTCTTCCATCATATACCCTATACCATCTTTCTCAAGTATAAAGCTCCACAGATCTCTAAAGCAGGGGCAAAATGGTGCCAGTCTCTTTACTAAAACAAAGCAAGAGTACCTTTATTTCAATTCCTAACAAGTTTCTCATCTGCATCTGAGACCACCTCAGCTGAGACTTCATTGTCTATATCCCTATCAGCATTTTGGTAAAAGCCATTCAACTAGTCTCTATGAAGTTCCAAACTTTTCCATATTTTGCTGTCTTCTTTTGAGCCCTCCAGACTGTTCCAACCTCTGCCTGTTACCCAGTTTCAAAGTCATTTCCACATTTTCAGATATCTTTAGAGTAGCACCATACTACACAATACCAATTTATTGTATTAGTCAATTCTCAGGCTGCTATAAAGAACTGCCTATGTCTGGGCACTTTATAAAGGGAAATGGTTTAATTGACTCACAGTTATGCATGGCTAGCGAGACCTCAAGTAACTTACAATCATGGCATAGAGGATGCAAACACATCATTCTTGACATGATGGCAGGAAGGAGAAGTAATGAACAAAGAGGGAAATTCCCCTTATAAAACCATCAGCTCTTGTGAGAGCTCACTCACTATCACGAGAATAGCAGCATGGGGTAACTGGCCCCATTATTCAATTACCTCTCACTGAATCCTTTCCACGATATTGGGAATTATGGGAACTACAATTCAAAATAGGATTTGGGTGGGGACACAACCAATCCATATTACTGCTGCTTGAGAGGATGCACCTTATACCAGACAGACAGCCCTCATGAGCAAGAAAAGCTGAAATACACAAGCTACTCAATAAGATTTCAGAGCGACATTAACGAAGACAGTGTGGCATTGGCACTAAAGGCCTGCTAATTTATGCAACAGTATAAGGAACATAAAACTAAATCAAACTAATATAGACAAGTGATATTTAGCAATGGCACTAAAAAAATTCAATGGAGAAAAAACTTCAAATAATGATGATAGACAAATTAATCTCAAATTTTAAATACTTTTATCCCTGCCTAACAAGTTTATTATGATAGTTAACAAGGGAATGGATATATTTTCTAATTTTGATTTGAATTTTAGATTCAGGGGGTACATGTGTAGGCCTGTTACAAGATTATATTGTATATGATACTGAGACTTGGGGTACCTGAACCCATCTGCCAGGTAGTGAGCATAGTACTCAACAGGCAGGTGTTCAATGCTTGCCCTATCCATTTTCTCTCCTCTCTGTTAGTCCCCAGGGTCTAGTCTTTCCATATGTTTGTCCTTATACCCAACGTTTTGTTGTATCTCATTTATAGAGAAATAAAAAATAGATGAGTCTTAAGTGTAAAATAAAAACAGCAAAACAGCACACTTTGTAAAAGTAAAAAAAAAGCTATACTTATTAAAATTAAAAATATTTTTGGGTATACACACACACACACACACACACACACACACAAAAGATGGGAAAAATAAACAATAAGGATTCCAGAAGGAGAGAGGGAAGGCAGAGGCAAGGCTCGAAAACTACTTGTCATGTACTTATTTCACTATTTGGGAAACAAGATCATTAAAAGCCCAAATCAGCATCATTCAATATACCCATGGAACAAACTTGCACATGTAGTCCTTGAATCTAAAATAAAATAAAATTGAAAAAAAAGTGTTTGTTCTTTTTTTTAAAGTCCCAGGCTGAGAGAAAATATTTGTAAATCAAAATTTTTAAAAACTTAGAAAATTGCAAAATAAGAAAAAATAACAATGTAAAATATTGGCAAAATGTCTGAACAGACACTTTATCAAAACAGAAATACAGATGGAAATAAAGCAAGCTCAGAAATGCAAATATAAAACAAAATGAGCTAAGGAGTTATCACTACCTATCTCTTAAAATGCATATAAAAATAATCTAGCAATAGGAAGTGCTGATGAGGATGCTAAGTAATTGAAATTTTCATACACTGCTGGTTGACATGCTAAAGCTACAGCTGTTTTGAAGAACTACAAATTTTTAACAAAATCATATATTTACTTACTGTATGACCCAGAAATCTCACTCCTATGTGTCTACGCAAGAGAAATGAAAACGTATGGCCACACAAAAACCTACATGTAAATGTTTCTAGCAGCTTTATTCAGAATTACCAGAAATCACTAAAAAAAGACAGAGAGAGAAATGATAAAAAAAAAAAAAAAAAAAAAAGAGAGCGAGAGAGTTTTCAAAATTAAAAAAAAAAAAAAGCTATAACAGTTACAGAATTCTGTGAAGAAGTGACAACTAAACAAAGTGTAGGACCCTGAAACAGAGAAAGGAGGGTCACAAAAATTCTCGTGAAACCCCCTAAAATTCTGTACTTTCACCAATAGTATTGATCTACCGTTACTCTAGTTTTGACAAATGTTCTATGATTCCATAAGATGATAGGAAGAGTTGTGTGAAGGGCCCATAGAAACTCATTATACTATTCTTGTGAAACTCTTGTCAGTTTAAAGATATCTTCTGAAAAATTAACTACTAAATTAAAGCTGCTAATACTGAGGAATAAAGCAAATTCCACACACCTTAGCTATATGTTATTTACATCATTTAAACTTTACTCTTCAAAGGGAGGTTAACACTACATTTTATAAAATCTAATAGTAAAACTAAATACTTTAATTTTTTTCTAATAATTATATTGTATTTTTACAGTGTTTTAGTAGGATAGATGATCTCAGACAGAGACAAAAATGAAGATGATAATGAAATTTACTAATTCTTTTTCTTCTGATTGCTGCCCAGCTTTCTGAAATCTATAAATCTATATAAGTTGACACAATCCTACAGGAAACAGAATGATAGATATTGGTATTAATAACTAATGCTAAAAAGAAAAGATAAGACCTATAGCCAACTGTGAGTCTTGGTGATTTTTCTGTCATATCTTTCATAAAATAATGAATTTCCTGACCAAGCTTGTAATGTCTTTCAGCTCATCCTGTAGCACCCGTGACAGCCTTCATAAACACCAGCACTAGACAGCTCACATTAGAGTCTCACAAGCAATTAACAAAGATTATTGGAAAGCTAATATTTGGTGGACATTTTTCCTGTGGTGCTATTAGTTTTCAACTTAATCGTAGTGCTTCTATCTAATCTAAGCGTGACACCCATGAAAGAACACAGGAAACGTCAGGATGATGGGGGCTGTTAGGTCCTTTCAGTGAGAACAGTCTACTTCTTGCACTTCAGCTTCTTTTGTCACCCTGAAGTTTTCAATTGCAGAAGATTTGGCTGTGAGAGAGGAAAGTTTGAATCTGATCTGGCTCTGCCTTTCTTAATAATGTGCTTGAAAGTGACATAAAACTTTTCAAGTTCTTAGAAATACCCATTAAAAAAAAACCAGTAAAATAGCTTTTCTCTCACAATGAATGCTTTAAACCTCTTCCCTGTGGGGGGAAAAGGCAGCTTTAGAGAAAAAAAAAATAATCCCTGCATTATTGAAAATGCATCAGTCTCCCAGGGCTTCATTGTCAGTTTCCAGCATTGTGTATTGAGAGACAGCTCTGTTAGATTTGAGTCTTGTGGTTACTGGTGGATGTGATGCAATTGAAAATGTCATTCTTATGGGGAGAAGACAGATATAATCTCATTTTATTTGAGGAAATCAAGCTATGCCATAAAGGAGTTTATCAGTGAGGCTTAATTAAAGGCTCAGATAAATTATTAGTGTTATAAATATAAAATTGTTGTATTTTTTTCCAAAGAAAATATATATTTAATTGGGTCATTTCACAGTGAAAGACGTAACTGGAGATTAAATCTATGGAATTGCTTTTCTTTTCTCTAGTGAAGAGGTGTCGAAATGCTTCATAAACAACAATGCAGTGGAATGGTAGAGATGTGTGGTAAACTATCAGATAAGTGTTCTCCATTGTCCTTAGCCTACCCCATCTTCATATAGTTCCTTACCACACTGATTCTGGCCTAGACCATATGACTGGTTTTGGCCAATAGGATAACAGGGAACACGATGCAAGGTGAAAACTAAATAGTGTTTGCACAATGAAACTTGGCTTCTCTTGCTGCTGTTGAAACCCCTTCAACTGCCATTATGTGAAGAAGACTAAACTACACATAATGAACACATGGTTCATTTTTTATCATTCTGGCTAATGGTCAGCCAAACTTAAAAAGTAAATGTGCCCAGATGAATGGAGTAAAACAGATACCAGCTACCCTAGAGAAAACCAGCAGAAGAAATGTCCCAACACAAAATGCCCAGGTAAGTCCTCTTAACTATGAGCTAAATAAATGCTTATTTTTTAAAGCCAATAAGTATGGCATCATTTTTATGTTGCTAAATCTAACACGGTGCAAGATACTTTGGAATCACTTGCAAAGTCTTTCTTAGAGTAATATAATACCCTGAGGCATGCAGAAAGAAAAATAGGGAGTAGATAGCACATTGCATTGGGACAAGAGTATATAATCAGGCAATTTGTGCCTAGCCAATTCAAAAGAAAGTTGTGAGGGCCCTAGGAATTATGTCCAATAGAGTAAAAGGGCCATGCTTATTGCCCTATATGTTAGTAGATGACCCATGAATTTCATAGATTGTGATGCCAGCTCACATAATGACAGTTGGTTGTATAACTCGGCTAGACCACTTTCAATCAGTTGCCAATATTTTTATATGTAACAAAATAAACTGTAACGTTAATGTGCAAATCTTATTTGCATCTTGATTAAAACAAACTGATTTCAAATAAACTTTTTTTTTTTTTTCCCATTTATTTATTTTATTGTATTTTAGG